>NC_067445.1:1462508-1638608 GCF_009764475.1 Pristis pectinata | reverse complement strand
GGTGTCGTTTGGGTTCCATCCTGTAACATTTGGATTTCGTAATTAATCTCTATGTTCTCTACATCTACGTCTTATCTTCAGACAACGGTGGTTGTTGAAGAAGCCTTTGCTCATATTTCACCTTATGGTTTGCTGAAATGAACTTTAAGAACAATTGCTGGACTTGGAAATTGTGACTTCGCGACACACACACGATGAGTTAAGTTTTGGGGTTAATGTTCAAGGTTTAACATTTTTACTTCTAAATCTGAAAATTTTTACTTTTATTTTTCTTATTATCATAAGTAGTGATTAATAAAATAGTTTTAAACACTGAATCATGACTCAGTGTGTTTCTTTTCTTGCTGGTTCGTAATAAAATTGGGTACTAGTACTGGATCCAATCCAAAGATTGACGAGGGAGGTCTAAGTTTGAACAAATTGGGGTCTTTGTGGACTACACATTGTGGTTGGTCTGATAAATACTTTTTAATTGGCGTGTGTGTGTGGAAACCAGCAGCAAAGGATATTGAGGCATTTTTGGAGTCACCAACCATAAAGGGATTGAGGATGGTGAAGATGAATGATTTGGTAAAAATTGCTACAAGGCTAAACCTTAAAGCAGTAAAGAGGTCTACGAAAAAAGCAGTTGATCATAGAATGATAGTTGACTATTATTTGGAGAAGGAAGTGTTTGAGGTGAGTGAGGTAGTCCAGTGTCCTGAGATTAAACCGGTGATTTCTGATGTGACTTCTCAACCATCGGAGTTGGAGGATTTGGAGGAGGAGAAGAACAGTTAAAATAATATCCTGAGAGTGAGTCAGAGATGCCTGATGGCCAGGTGCAATTAGAAGAGATGGATTTATAACAATCGTGAATGAAGTTCGAGTTAGGAAAAAGGAAGCTAGAGTTAGAGCAAAGGAAAATAGAGTTAGAGGAAAGGAAGGCCCAGATGGAATTGTGGAGGATGGAGCTGGATAGGGAGGAGAACGGAAAAGAGCGGCTGCATGAGTTAAAAATGAAGCGAAACAGTTTGGAATCTGATGCTGATGATGTTTTTTTAGCCAGTAGGGAGTTCGATTCGTCCCTACTTTTGAGGAAGATCAGGTTGATCAGTATTTCCAACATTTTGAGAAGGTTGCTGTGAGTTCAAACTGGCAAAAGGAAGGATGGGCTCTGATGTTACAGAGTGTAATTAAAGGTAAAGCTTTAAAAGCTTTTTCCGCTTTGTCTGTTGAGGATGCAGCTGATTATACAAAGGTAAAACAAGCTGTCTTGAGGGCCTATGAATTGGTACTTGAAGCTTAGAGGCAAAAATTTAGAGACTTGAGAAAATCTGCAGATCAGACGTTCATAGAAGTTGCCAATGGAACGATGGTGCATGGCGAAAAATGTAGTTGGGGATTATGATAAATTGGCAGAATTTATGTTAGTGTGTCCCAGCTGAAAAAACAACATATTTAAAGGAAAAGGAGGTAGAAACATTACAACAAACTGCTAAGTTGGCAGATGATTATGTTTTAACCCATAAATCCAAATAGGGACCACTTAAAACCTTTCAAAAGAGTTAAAAGGACAATCCAGGTAAATCGGAGATTAAATTGGAGGTAATCAAAAAGGGAAGGATGAAAATAAGCCAGTTCTGGATAAACCTGTTGAGCGTACTTGTTAGTAATGTAAGAAACCTGGCCATGTGATAGCTAATTGTGCCCTTCTGAAGAAAAGGAAGGAAGCTGTAACCAATGCTTGCTTTCAGCAAATTAAAAATCAAAAAGATTTAGGAGATTTTGTTAAAGATCAGTCCTTGCCAGATATAAAGACTGAAAAGTTGGAGGAGGTGAGAAAGGAATTCCGTTCTTATGTATCAGAGGATTATGTTTCACTGAATGATGGGTCACCCCAGGTGCCAGTGAAAGTCCTTAGAGATACTGGGGCTTGCCGATCTCTCTTGCTGGACAGTGTTTTAAATTTTGGTTAAGAAACTGACACTGGTGAGGTAAATCTAGTGCGAGGTGTTACAGGTGACACCATATCTGTCCCTTTGCACAAGGTGATTTTACAGTCAAAGTTCGTAGAAGGACCTGTCGAGATAGGGATAAGACCTAGTTTGCCAGTGGAAGGAGTTTCTTTGTTATTGGGGAATGGCCTTGCAGATGGTGAATTTGTCCCTGTGGTACGGTTAACGAACAAACCAAGGATTGATGAGTCTGAGAATGATCCAGATGTTTACCCATCATGTGCGGTGACTCTAGCGAGAGCTAAAGAATTAGCCAAGGCCGACAGTCCTGTGCAGCCTGATGTGGTTCCCTGTGACATCCCTAAACAGGAAGAAAATTATGCTGACTTGTCTGAGACTTTTATTTCTTCACTGGAGGATCAAAATCCCTGTAGTGAGCCTGAATTTAAAGTTTTGTCTTTGTCGAGGAAATAATTTATGGGGGAACAGACGAAAGACCCTGAGCTTACAGAACTGAAAGAAAAAGCACTCCAATGTTATGAGATTGAAAAAGTGCCAATTGGATATTATGTCAAAAATGGAGTGTTACTAAGGAAATGGAGACCTCCTCATGTCCCTGTTAATGAGCAATTGGAAGTTATTCATCAGGTTATGGATGAGATTATAGGAATGAGATTTTAAATCTGGTCTTTGGGTGGTCATTGTGGTGTGAATAAAACTGTAGGGAAGATCTTGAAACAATTCTCTTGGCCTGGTTCGAGAAAAGATGTGGTGATGTTTTGTCGAACCTGTCACACATGTCAGATGGTAGGTAAACCAAATCAGAAAAACCCTGTGGCTCCATTGAAACCTATTCCTGCTTTTGGTGAAACCTTTTCGAAGGTGATTGTGGACTATGTTGGCCCATTACCAAAGTCTAAGGCTGGAAATCAGTATTTGTTAACCATTATGTGTGCAACTTCTAGATTTCCAGAGGCAATACCCCTTAGAAATATTAAGGTCAAGACTGTGACAAAGGCTCTTTTATTTTTTTTTACTTTGGTTGGTTTGCCAAAAGAAACCCAATCTGATCAAGGAAGTAATTTTATGTCTAATTTATTCCAGCAACTAGTTTCTGAGCTGGGACCAGAGCATATTGTATCATACGCATATCACCCAGAATCTCAGGATGCTCTGGACATATTTCATTCTACTCTCAAAAATATGCTGAAGACATATTTCTTTGAAAACACAAGGGATTGGGACGAGGGTGTACATTTAATTTTGTTTGCCACTGGAGAATCAATACAGGAGTAATTAGGATTTAGTCCGTTTGAGCTTGTATTTGGACATCGGGTGAGAGGACCTTTTGAATTGTTAAGAGAACAATGGGTTAATGAGGAAGTGCTTTGAGTCTGTTGGAGTACGTCCAAAAATTTAAAACTCGGTTGGAGAGAGTCTGCCAGCTGGCGAGAGAAAATTTGAAAACCAGTCAGATAAGAATGAAGACATGTTTTGACAGTCGTGCTCGGCCCAAGACATTTGCAGTGGGACAAAAGGTGTTAGTATTTTCCCTCGCCAAAACAATCCATTGCAATCTCGTTTTTCTGGAGCATATATTATTGCATCCCGAGTAACTGACTTGACATATACAATCAAAACACTAGATAGACGGAAGAAAACACAACTCTGTCGTGTAAACATGCTGAAGCCTTATTATGAGAGAGATTCAGTTGTGGCCATGGTGTATGACATGAAGGTTGTTTCTAGAATGTCTGATGTTCATAATGAGGAAGGCCAGTTTAGAACAAATATTGTTCCATCGAAACTAAAAAAAGACCAAATATCCTGGAGAACATTGAAAGGAAGTTGGACCATTTACAAGTTTCACAAAAACAACAGATGAGAGAATTAATTTAAAAATTTAAAAATCTGTTCCAAGATGTTCCAAACAGAACGTCGATAACTACTCATGATGTTGATGTTGGGGATGCAAAACCAATCAAACAACACCCATATCGAATGGATGAGGGAAAAAGTAAACTTGTTGATCAGGAGATTGAATACATGTTAGAAAATGATATCATGAGATGTTCCGCTTCAAACTGGAGTTCGCCCTGTGTTATTGTGCCTAAATCTGATGGAACCGTTAGATTTTGCACAGATTTCAGGAAAGTGAATGCTGTAACGAAGTCAGATGCTTACCCTATTCCTCGGGCGGATGATTGAATAGACAGAGTGGGAAAGGCTAAATTTCTTACAAAGATTGACCTATTAAAATGGTACTAGTGTGTTCCATTAACAGATAGAGGAAGGGAGATTTCTGCCTTTGTAACCCCTTCTGGATTGTATAAATATAATGTTTTGCCTTTTGGAATGAAAAATTCTCCGGCAACATTTCAAAGAATGATTAATTCGGTGATTCATGGGATAAAACATACAGATACCTATATTGACGACTTAGTGACAGGGAATGATACATGGGAGGTTCACATCTCTGCTTTAGAAAGGTTGTTTGAAAGGCTTTCAGAAGCGAACCTTACAGTTAACGTGGCTAAGAAGTGAATTTGGCCATGCCACTGTGACGTATCTTGGTGATGTTGTCGGTCAAGGCAAGTTAGCTCCTGTTCAGGCAAAAGTTCAAGCAATATCTGAGTTCCCTCTTCCCACGGGTATGAGAAATGTTAGAAGATTTTTGGTAATGTTTGGATATTATCGAAAATTTTGTAAATATTTTTCTGCTGTTGCTCTTCCCCTAACTAATCTTCTGAAGGAGGGTGTAAAGTTTGTTTGGACAGATTCTTCACAAGATCACAAGATAAGGGAGCAGAAGCAGGCCATTCGGCCCATCGAGTCTGCTCCAAGGAAAAGGGAAAAAGAAATGGGGTGGGAAAAAAAGAGAGAGAAAAAAAAAACTATTCTAATCCCATTTGCCAGCCTTATCCCCATATCCCTTGATACCCTGACTATTTAGATATCTGTCTATCTCCTCCTTGAACACCCCCACTGATCTGGCCTCCACTGCTGTGCGTGGCAAGGAGTTCCACAATTTCACCACCCTCTGGGTAAAGAAACTTCTCCTCATCTCTGTCTTGAAACTGTACCCTCTAATTCTAAGATTGTGCCCTCTGGTCCTGGACACGCCCACCAAGGGAAACAGCCTAGCCACATCTACTCTATCCTTACCTGTCAACATTTTAAATGTCGCTACGAGGTCCCCTCTCATCCTTCTGTACTCCAGCGAGTACAGTCCAAGAGCCGACAAACGCTCATCGTACTTAAGCCCTTTCATTCCTGGAATCATTCTCGTAAATCTCCTCTGAACCCTCTCCAACGTCAGCACATCCTTCCTAAGATGCGGGGCCCAAAACTGCGCACAGTATTCCAAATGAGGCCTCACTAGCGCCCCGTAGAGCCTCATCAACACTTCCTTACTTTTATACACTATACCTCTCGAGATGAATGCCAACATAGCATTCGCTTTCTTAACCACCGATCCAACCTGGTGGTTAACTTTTAAGGTATCTTGTATAAGTACCCCCAAGTCCCTTTGTACTACCGCACTATCAATCTTCTCTCCTTCTAGATAATAATCTACCCGCTTATTTCTACTTCCAAAGTGTACAACTGCACATTTCTCAACATTGAATCTCATCTGCCATTTTCTTGCCCATTCTCCTAAACTGTCTAGGTCCCTCTGCATTCTTTCTATTTCCTCTATGCTCCCTACTCCTCCACTTATCTTGGTGTCATCCGCAAACTTAGCCACACAACCATTTATTCCATCATCCAAATCATTGATGTACAAGGTAAAAAGGAGAGGCCCCAACACCAACCCTTGCGGCACACCACTAGTAACCGGTAACCAACCAGAACGAGATCCTTTTATTTCCACCCTTTGCTTCCTGCCAACCAGCCAATTCTCCACCCATTTTGCTACCCTGCCCATAATTCCATGACCTCTCATCTTATTAATCAGTCTCTTGTGAGGCACCTGATCAAAGGCCTTTTGAAAGTCTAAATACACAACATCTACCGCCTCTCCCTTATCCACCCTACCTGTGATTTCTTCAAAAAACTCCAATAGGTTGGTCAGACAGGACCTCCCCTTCACAAAACCATGTTGACTAGGTCCTATCTTGCCTTGCGCCTCTAGGTATTCGGTAACCTCCTCCTTGAGGATAGACTCCAATAATTTTCCCACCACTGACGTCAGACTAATAGGTCTGTAATTGCCTTTGTGCTGCCTCCCACCTTTCTTATACAACGGAACTACATTCGCTACCCTCCAGTCCTCCGGAACCATGCCAGAATCTATCGATTCCTGAAAAATAATCGCCAACGCCTCCGCTATCTCCACAGCCACCTCCCTCAGAACCCGGGGATGCACCTCATCCGGTCCGGGAGACTTATCAGCCTTAAGCCCCTTTAGTTTTCCAAGCACCTTCTCCCTATTAATCTCAATTGAACTCATCTCCAATTCGTGAGACTCCTGACTAATGGGCACATTGCTTATGTCCTCCACGGTGAAGACCGATGCAAAATATTCATTCAATTCCCTTGCCATCTCACTATCATCCATTATAATACCTCCTGCACCGTTATCAATTGGTCCTATGTCAACCCGTGTCTCTCTTTTATTCCTTATGTATTTAAAAAAACTCTTAGAATCCTTCCGAATGTTGTCCGCCAGCTTCCTTTCGTAACTCATCTTTGCTTTCCTAATGACCTTCTTAGTTTCTCTCTGCAGATTTTTAAAATCGTTCCAATCTTCTGTTTTCCCACTAATTTTTGCTACTTTGTACGCCGCCCCTTTTGCTTTTATTTTATCCTTCACCTCCCTCGTTATCCACATCTGTGCCTTTTTTCCATTCAAAACCTTCTTTTTTCTTGGAATATATCTGTCCTGCATTGTCCTTATTTCCTGTAGAAATTTCTTCCATTTTTCCTCTGCCGTCCCTCCAGCTAACTTACTCCTCCAATCAATTTGGGCCAACTCATCTCTCATACCTTTGTAATTTCCCTTATTCCACTGAAATATCGATACACCAGTTATCAGCTTCTCCTTCTCAAACTTGAAACTAAACTCAATCATATTGTGATCACTTGTTCCCAGTGGTTCCTTTACCTTTAGTTCCCTAATCACCTCGGGTTCACTACACAGCACCCAATCCAAAACAGCCGATCCCCTGGTGGGCTCCTCAATAAGTTGCTCCAGAAAAACATCCCTTAGACATTCCACAAACTCACTCTCCTGAGTACTACCGCCTTGCTGCATTTCCCAGTCCACCTTCATGTTAAAATCCCCCATAATTATCTTCACATTGTCACTCTGACATGCTTTTTCTATCTCAATCTGCAACTTATGGTCCACTTCCTGACTGCTGTTCGGGGGCCTATATATGACTGCTATTATTGTTCTTTTACCCTTGCTATTTCTCAGCTCCACCCATAAGGATTCCACCTCCTCTGACCCAATGTCCTTCCTTTCTATTGATTTTATATCGCTACTAACCATCATGGCCACACCTCCCCCTCTGCCTACCCTCCTATCCTTCCTATATACTGTATACCCCTTGACATTCAGTTCCCAATCACATCCATCATGAAGCCACGACTCAGTGATTGCAACGATGTCATATTTATTAACCTGTAGTTGTGCCACTAGGTCATCTACTTTATTCCTGATGCTACGTGCATTTAAATATAGTATGTTTAGACTGGTATCTGCTATTAATTTTATTGTACCTCTATTGATCAGCAGATTATCCTGACTTTCTACCTGTCCATCCTTCTTA
The DNA here is from genome assembly GCF_009764475.1 of Pristis pectinata. Lineage (NCBI taxonomy): Eukaryota > Metazoa > Chordata > Chondrichthyes > Rhinopristiformes > Pristidae > Pristis > Pristis pectinata. Next base: position 1,630,894 of record NC_067445.1, on the reverse strand, counting down.
CTATCTTCGCTACCTACTATCTTAGACATGTTCGTGTAGACCTCATCACCTATCCTAACATTCGGTATCCGAACATCCTCATCCCCGATCCTAACATTCTGTATCCTAACATCCGGATTTGTTGTACTTCTATTATTCAGTAAATTATCCTGACTTATCACCTGCCTGTCATTCTTGCCATCCTCAATGGATTCGTTTCTATACACTTTCTCCCTCACCTTAGCATCTTGTAACCTAGCATCCTGGTTACCATCCCCCTGCCAGATCAGTTTAAACCCTCCCCTACAACTAAATTAAACATTCCCGCCAGGATATTGGACCCTTTGGAGTTTAGATGCAACCCATCCTTAGCAAATAGGTCTTGCCTCCCCCAAAAAAGGTCCCAGGTATCCAAGAATCTGAAGCCCTGCCCCTTGCACCAGTCACTCAGCCACGCATTTAACTGCCAGAGCTTTCTATTCTTCCTGTCATTGATACGCGACACGGGTAGTAGTCCTGAGATTACTACCCTTGAGGTCCTACTTTTCAACCTTCTCCCTAATGCCTTGTATTCCTCCTTCAGGACCTCTTCTCTTTTCCTACCTACATCATTGGTACCTACATGTACCAAGATTTCTGGCTGCTCACCCTCCCCCCTCAGAATATTCTCGACACGGTCTGTGATATCCCGTACCCTGGCACCAGGGAGGCAACACACCATCCGAGACTCATTATCGCTATCGCAGAATCTGCTATCCGTACCCCTTACTATCGAATCCCCAATAACCACTGCATGTCTCTTCCTCTGCTGGACCACTGCATGTCTCTTCCTCTGCTGGACCACAGTATCAGACACGGTGCCAAGGTCCTGGCTGCTGAGGTCTTCCTCTATGAAGTCATCCTCTCCAACCGAATCTAAAATGAGATATCGGTTTTTGAGGGGGACTGCCACTGAGGTGCTGTCTACATAATCTTTATAACTCCTGTCTATCTCCTGCTCGCTCTCCCTAACCAACCGAAGGTCATCCAGCTGCTGCTCCAGACTCTCAATCCGTTCCTTGAGGAGCCGCATCTCGGTGCACTTTGCGCAGATGTAGTTATCAGGGAGTCTGGTCGTCTCCCAGGGGCCCCACATCTGACACTCCAAGCACAATACTAATCCCAGATGCATACTGCTGAATATCACTGAGCTCAACACTAAACTAAACTAATAACTCACCCCTCTCTATAATCTCGCCTCTTACCCGCTCTCGCCGAAGCCCGTTGAGCCAAAGCCCAACCCACTCTGCTCCCTCACACTCAGCTGCCCGCTCCGACGCTGCCCGCTAGATATGCTCGTCTGTTTTTTAAATCGCCCGCGCGCTTCCGGGTGACGTCACGCGCCTGCGCAGTCACTCGCCGCTGTCCCGAACGCTAGAAAGAGAAAAAAAAAACCTCGTTATTTTCCGGCAATCTCCGCTCTCTCGTCGCTGGAAAGAAAACTTGAAGGCGAACCTCCGACTTTTAAATCGCCCGCGCGCTTCCGGGTGACGTCACGCGCCTGCGCAGTCACTCGCCGCTGTCCCGAACGCTAGAAAGAGAAAAAAAAAACCTCGTTATTTTCCGGCAATCTCCGCTCTCTCGTCGCTGGAAAGAAAACTTGAAGGCGAACCTCCGACTTTTAAATCGCCCGCGCGCTTCCGGGCGACGTCACGCGCCTGCGCAGTCACTCGCCGCTGTCCCGAACGCTAGAAAGAGAAAAAAAAACCTCGTTATTTTCCGGCAATCTCCGCTCTCTCGTCGCTTGTCAAGAAGCATTTGAGAAGCTGAAAGCCATTTTATGCTACCACCCTGTGCTCATAACATATGACTTTGAAAAGCCATTTTCATCAGCAGTGGATGCCAGTGATGAAGCTGCAGGAGCTGTGTTGTTGCATAAGGGTGACCGTGATGATATTGACCATCCTGTAGCTTACTTTTCAAATAAATTTAATGAGCATCAAAAGAATTATTCCACCATAAAGAAAGAATTACTGTCAATTCTTTTAGCCTTGCAGCATTTCGGTGTATATGTTTGCACCGCTCAGAAACCACTAACTGTGTATACAGATCATAACTCATCGGTGTTTCCGAGTCGAGTCAAAAACAAGAACAGAAGGCTGTTAAACTGGAGTTTAATTTTGCAAGAGTTTGATCTCATGATAACTCACATTAAAGGCAAATATGACGTGATCGCTGATTCACTTCCCCGATGTTTCTGTACTAATCTGATATTCTGTAATAGTGTAGCATGATAATTATTAACATTACTAACTGTATGCGCGGTTGAATATTTTTGGGGAAAAAAATCCTTTTGGGTGGGTTGTGTTACGGACTAGGTTATTATTGGTGAATATCCTTTTCAGAACGGGCATTGTGTGTGTGTGTGTGTGTGTGTGTGTGTGAGAGAGAGAGAGAGAGAGAGAGAGAGAGAGAGTGTGTGCGTGTGGCGTGCTTACGTCAACAGAAGCTAAAGGACGTAATGACGTTGTTGAAGAAGTCAGTCCGCGTCAGTCAGAGAAGAGAGAAAGAGAAGAGAGAGACACACCAGCCTGCTTGTTTCTCTATCGATGGCTGAGAAAAAATAACTGTGTCTGTCACTGCAATCCACGTATGGATTATTTGGAGTAATCTGGTGGAGTCCACTTTGTCGTTAACCTGTGGAGGGAAATAAGTATATTTTGTGGACGGCCACGATCAGGATACTCTCCGGGGTGAGGAAGTCACTACCGAGTAAACACTGAGGTGTCGTTTGGGTTCCATCCTGGAACATTTGGATTTCGTAATTACTCTCTATGTTCTCTACATCTACGTTTTATCTTCAGACAACGGTAGTTGTTGAAGAAGCCTTTGCTCATGTTACACCTTATGGCTTGCGGAACTGAACTTTAAGCACCATTCCTGGACTTGGGGTTTGGGACTTTGCCACACACACACGACGAGTTTAGTTTTGGGGTTAATATTCAAGGTTTAACATTTTTTACTTCTAAAATTCTAACATTTTTACTTTTATTTTTCTTATTATCATAAGTAGTGATTAATCAAATAGTTTTTAACACTGAATCATGACTCAGTGTGTTTCTTTTGTTGCTGGTTCGTAACAGTGGACATATCACCTTATTGTCACCCTAACTGCATTTTCTTTGTAACTATAACACCATAGTCTGCATTATGTTGTTGCTTTTCCTTTGTACTTCCGAAATGTACTGATGTTCTGCAAAGGTCCATATGGCTGGCATGCAAAACAATGTTTTCACAGTCTCTTTTTCCGCGTGACGACAATCAACCAATTATAATTACAATTCCAACTGTGAACAGATCTTGAAACCAGCTGTTTGCAGCTGATCCCGAAGTCATCCCCGGGCTCACCATCCTAGAGATATCCTATTTGCGTCATACACCCTTCCCCCACTCACTACTCATCCTGACACCAGTTGGTTACTTCTGCTTCCCGGTTCTGACGCAGATTGTCCGCCTTGAAGCTTATACCTGTTTCCCTTTCTACACATGCTGCCTTAGATGTTGAGTGGCTCCAATATTTTAGACATCCTTTACCTTCTGCTGCTCCTTTATATCGCCTTTTCCGCCTTCTCCCTCTATGTCTGTCTGTCTGTCTCTCGTTGCCTGCCTGCCTGTCTGTCCGCCTGTCTGTCTGCCCGCCGTCCATCGGTCTGTCTCTCTACCTCTCGCTCTCTCCAGCACTGCCTTTTATTTTCGCTTTCTCCCTCTCGTTCCCCGTCTGTCCACATTCCGTCGCTCTCCCGCTTTCCCTTCCTGTACCTGACCCTGAGACCTCCTTCTCCTTGCTCTTCAGTCATATTTAGCTCACGGATTTAGCGGCATTTGCAACATGCAATTTCAATCCTGAATTAACTTCTATGAACAGGATTAAACTGTTGCATAAATGTTGATAACCCGCCATTAAATCTCCCGGCAGCTTCCTCTGTTTAAGAGAACAAATAACCCCAGTATTTCAATTCTTTCCCACAGCTGGAATGTCCCAGATCCGGAAATATCCCCATAAATCTCTTTCTTCGTCACTACAATCTCAGCTGTTGTGTAATATACCCATGGTGATAGAGTCACTGAGCACAGAAACAGACCCTTCGGGACCCTGGGTCCACACTTCAACCACCCATTTACACCGATCACATTTCATTATCCCCACATTCCCAGCAACCCCTTTCCCATATTCTACCACTCACCGACACACGAGGAGCATTTTACCCTGCCAATTATTACACCGACCACATGTCCTTGGAAATACTCTCGGGAACAGTGGTCCTTGTTACTGATGAAAGGCAACGGATTATCTGCAGCCGGCATGAATGAGATGGGCCGAATGGTCTGCTCCTGAGTTGCGAAACAAAAGCAAAACACGCTGGAAATATCGATCAGGTCTGGCTGCGTCTGTGGAAAGAGAAGGAGAGCGAATCTCTCAGATCAAGCAACCTGAGTCAGAACTGAAAAGTGGACAGCAGATACAGGGAGGGATTTGACCTGAATCCTTAATCCGTTTCCCTTCCCTCGGATGCCTCCTGGTCCGCTCACTATGTCAGCATGTCTGTTTTATTTTATATATCCACCATATGTTCGATTTTCATTTACTCTTCGATATTAAAATCAACCATTTGCTCCAGACCAGAACCTGTGGGCTTAGAGTGTGTGAGGAACACCTCTCATTCACTCTACTCCGGAGAATGTCGGCCCACGCTGCTGCTCTCCTCACAGGACAGACCCAGTGAACTTTTGCTGCACTCCCTCGGTCACAGATGTACAGGTAGGGGCCGTACCTGTACACAGGAGGCCGGGAGTCTTTGGACCTCCCCATCTCAGAGGGTGGTGGAATCAGAGATGTGAACACTTTTGAAGGCCGACATGGATACATGGACAATCAGCAAGGGAATACCGGAGGAGACGGGAATATTGAGTTCAGTATCCAATCAGATTAACCGTGACGTCGCTGAATGGCGTAGCATACCCGAGTAGCCAAGTGGCCTACTCCTGTTCCTGATACCCAAGTCCATATATTACAAGTGCCGTCTCCCCAGGTCCAGTGAGACGTTCTTGCCCCGAGACCCAAACCCCCTGCAATAAGGATCAACGTACTGTTTGCCTTGTCACTCGCTCACCGACCCTGCATGTTAATGTTCAGTCCAATGACACCCGGGTTCTCGGGACACCAACACCGTTCAATCACTCACCGCCGTGTCTTCACCCATTCCCTTCGCCGTTCGTTGTCCCACTGAATCCTCTTCTCATCCTCTTCACAATCCACACTGACATACAGTTTTGTGTCATCAGCAAACCTGGGTATATTTTCCGTGAAAGTCAAAGAAACTGCAGCTGGTGTGAATCTGAAGCAAGAACGGAAAATGCTGAACAGGCAACATCTGTGAAAAGAGGAACAAAAGTAACGTTTTATGATAAAGATCCTTCACTTTCCGAACTGAAAAGTTTACTCTGTTTCTCTCTCCACAGATGATGTCCGACTCGCTGAGGGTTCCACTATTTTTTTTGTATATCATTGTCCGTGACACCCTGATGAAAACCATTGACGCAGATTGTGAAAAGCCGGGTCGCAGCATCGATCCCTGGTCATCGCTTCCCAACCCGGGAAAGGCCCATTTATTCCCGCTCCCTTCAGGGTGTCTCTGTGGCGCAATCGGTCCGCGCGTTCGGCTGTTAACTGAAAGGTTGGTTGTTCGAGACCACCCAGGGACTCTGGCGATCCGGCAGCATTTGCTGTGCGTGTCATTGTCAGCTGGGGAACACGGCTGTGTCAGGAGGCAGCCGCTCCCTGCTGCTACCTCACTGGGCTCAGTGGGAGTCCTCCCTGCGGGGTCTCAAGCCCGGAAGTCCGGATGTTATGCCTCCCTTTCACCGGGATGCCCGAGTTTCATAAAACAACGTCCCTGGAACTTACTGGGTCGAATGTTGTGCTTTGTTTTCTGGGCCTTGACCATGCACTGCGACTCTGAATAATTTCTGACGTTATCCAGAGGGAGGTGAAAAGATGGAACAGGGAAGTGGATTTCGATGATCAACCATGAACTTACTGAACGGGGGAGCAGACATGAGGTGCCGAATGGCCTGAGCCAGTTGCTATCATTTATGTTTCAATGGGAATGATTGATGCCGACTGGGAGAAACACGGGGTCCGCCGCGGGGGCGGGGAGGATTTGGGGCGAATCTTGCTTCTGAAGCTACCACAGCAAACAATCTGCTGCAGGAACTCAGCGAGTCGAGCACGCCTGTGGGGGAAAGGAATTGTCGATGTTTCCAGTCCATTCCCTGCATCAAGTTCCCACGTCAGTCCTGATGCAGAGTTTCCACCTAAAACGACGACAATTCCTCTCCCCCCACAGATGCCGCTCGGCCGCTTAATTCCTCCAGCAGATTGTTTGTCGTGGCAGATTCCAGCATATGCAGTCTCTTGTCTGTCAAAAGCTGTTCCCTTGTATCGGGGATGTAGCTCAGTGGGAGAGCGCGTGCTTTGCATGTATGAGGTCCCGGATTCAATCCCCGGCATCTCCACGCTGCTGATCTTGAATTTTGAACAATGCGTGGACATTCCTGGAGAAAAGCGATGTTGCCCGAGCCCCAGAGAGCTGGGAAAGTGACACCTAACAGGGATAGATCACTGCCAATCTTTCGGACATCTCTCAGACATCCCCCTCTTTTTTCAGTGTCATGCTTTTATTGATTCAGTTTCGCGATCTGAGCATCACTGACAAGGACACGGGGCGAGGATAAAGTATCCCCGAGAATGACAAACAGTAGCTTTGTGCCGGAGTGAAGCGCGGGGCTCGGGACACGGGTGGAATAACCACCTGCCGGCCTGTTACTGAACCGTCCCATGTGTCAGTGTCAAGTACTCGCTCTTCTCGGCTCAGGTACAAAGCCTCGGCGAGGCAGGACGCAGGTCTGGGGTCTGAGCGGACAACAGCTTGTGCAGATCAGGAGATTGAACTGTCATTTGGACAGGCGGAGGCGATAGAATTGAGGATACGGGCGGCAGCATCAGTCCCGTTCTGAACGCTGAACGTCTCCGTTCCCACAGGCGACATAGGATATGCACGAGATAAGATCAGAACAAGCCTAATGTAATTCTAGGTTTGACTGAAGATCAGGGAGAGCGTGAACACAGTCCCCACCACCACACATTTTACAGTCGAATGTCCCACATTTGGGACACGGCAGGCGTCAGCTCACCCGGAGTGCAGTGGGCGAGACTCAGCCCGGGAGAGCATCCTTGTGATCCCCGTCACTCCCCTGCCAGATCAGTGCCCCGGACCCTGCGGCAGCCCGCTACTCCCTACCTGTGATTGCCCGGTCCGGCCGCGTTGCTCTGGGGATTACAGAATTCGTTAATCGCCGACCGTTATATCTGGAACACGGTACAGATATAGGGGAAGATAAACATAATGTCTGACAGCAGGGCCGCAGTAACAGGGGCAATGAAATAATGTCAAACACAGTCATTGCTGAAATGTCGGGAACCAGATATCCGACCGGGAGAGAGCACAGAAGCACAGGGATAGTGACCAGATGGAGCAGGAAGTAAGGAACAAGGAACGGAAGACAGAGAGACAGGGGAAGAGAGACAGAAGGGAAATGTCAGCAAAGAAAGAGAAGTCTGCGAGTGAAAAGAAACGATAAATAAAAATGATCGAAGGGACGGCGGGACATTCACAGCGCAGAAACATCACACAGTGTTCCCCAACAGCAGAGTGGCGCAGCGGCAGCATGCTGGGCCCATAACCCAGAGGTAGATGCATCGAAACCATCCGCTGCTATTTACCTCGTCGGAATCAACAATTTACAAAAGAAGAGAGAATCCAAACTTCTTACACACAAGCACAAAGATGGGAATAGATCCGGGCCGCTCAGCCATAAAAATGGGATATTCCCGTTGAGCAGGAGAGGGGGAGGGAGTGGTGGGGAGGGGGCGGTAATCATCAGGATGATGTTTGAGGTGGAGCGTTTCAGTTATGCAGAGACTGGATACATTGGAGTTGTTTCCCTGGAGCGGAGGAGAGTGACCGGGTCCTTGGAGATTTATCTAACATTATCAGGGGCGGAGATAGTGGGAAACGGTTCCCCGTACCTGACGGGTCTGTAACCGGAGGGCATCAGTGGAAGAACTTCCCCACGAAGAGGGTGGTTGGAACCTGGAACCCACCCCCTGTGTGGGTGCCGGAGACAGGGACTCGCGGTGTTTGACAAGGATCCAGACGAGACCTTGAATCGCCAAGGCATTGAAGGCAAAAGACTCAGTGCTGGTAGGTGAGAGTGGTACAGATGGGTACTTAATGGTCAGCATGGACATGATGGACCGAACGGCCTGTTTGTGTGCTGCATGTCCCTGTGACTCTTTATTACTTTTGTGAGCGATAGGAACGGGTCAGTGTTCCTCTCGGGACAGAGAGGGAGTGAGAGGAGAGATCCCACAGGGTAAACACAGACAGAGAGCGGGTGGTGAACAGACTGACGTCACTCAGTGTGAACACGTTGTTATGGGAATCTGGGATAGAGAGAGAGCAGGAAGATGCACTGATCCGTTCATCGATTACCCGGGAAAAGATGAGGGACGTGTATTCCTTCCCTGATCAACTTATCTGTCCACAGTGAACAATAATTAATGAAACAGCGATGGGGTCTCTTTTACACGCACTGATCGAACGAAATGAATACAGGAAGCCGTACGCGAGTGAGCAGGAGTAAACCACTCATCCCTTCTTGTTCTGCACAGATCGTGTTCTGTGAGGGGTTGAATTCTGAGTAGACTAAAACTCTGCGATGGCCGGGAATCGAACCCGGGTCAACTGATTGGAAGGCAGCTATGCTCACCACTATACCACCATCGCTCCATGATGCTGCAGGAGATGCGGGCACTGAACCGTCTCCAGTGCTGTTTGACTCTGTGACTCGATCACCAGTCCCGGAACTGCTCTCTGACGGGTCATTCCTCCCTCTGCTGCAGTCCCTGTTCCGTCCAGTTGATGTCCGCATCCTCCAATAGACCGGAGTCACACAGCACCCAGTGATTATTCACCCGGGATCGGACTGAAGTGAGATTCGACCTCTGTGACAGTCGAAGGGCTACGAGTCGTTTCCTGCCTCACACATCACACAACTCGGAAAATCAATCATGATTAGAAATGTCCTTTCCAACCACACGCAGCTCGACCCAAATGGGAACCTCATTTACGCCAAGTCCTTGAACACTATTAGTGACTGAATCGCTGGACAATCCTGAGACGCCTCCAGTCACACAGTGAGAAGTGACTGTCTGAAAGATGCCGGTCAACAGTCAAGGAACAAACGCGCGGATGATCCTGTAAACCGTCCGGTACCCTGACATCCACATCGCAGACCACAGTCTCCTGTCGGTTCCTGGTTAGTACAGTGATCAGTATCCCCGCCTGTCACGCGGGAGTCCGGGGTTCAATTCCTCGACGGGGAGACGGTTTTTCTGCTTTCCGTTAACTGGAAATACCAGAGAATTTCTGAACAATAAAATGGAAAAGCAACAAAGAGTTTGGTGTCGCAGTGATCAGTTAATTTCATATTCGGAATGTAGAACAGGCCGGTCTGTATTGAGCCCGGGACGGGAGAGTGTGTTCAGAGCAGGAACAGCTGAAACATATTGTAGAGAACGATCCCAAATGGACATTTTTACAGCGGACGGGTCCCGGGCATAAAGCCGCCCTGTCCTTCCCCCAGCCTCGGACCCTTCGCTCAGACTCTGATCAAAGTGAACTGGGGAAAGGTCCGGATGACCTTCGATCTGTAACATCAGGCGGACAGGAGTGCATGTGCCGCGTAGCCCCGCCCCTGGACCTGATTGACAGCGGGCGGCAGAGCACATGCGCCGTGTGCTGCAGCTCCACCTGTGAGCTTCATTCCCTCAGCGAGCGGCAGAGCGAGTTTAACGCAGCCGGTAATGGAGAGCTCCCGGGCCCGGGGGTAGGGCGCTGACAGCAGCCTCCTTCCAGCAGCGCATCGCCCTGGGAGCGACTCCGCATATGGGCTCAGGCATCGGCATGGTCCGGACCCGGGACAGTGGAGGCGGCGGCTAGGAGGAAGAGGCGGAGTGGAGCAGCGACTGGGCCCAGAACATGGAGTGAGTGAGTAGGGAAGGAGAGGCCGTTCCCGGGCTGGGGGTGGGCAGGGCGGAGTGGGAAGGAGCTGCCGGTGACGGTCACTGACGCTTCCTCTCCTCAGACCAGGATGGAAAGTCCCAGGTTCGGTTCCAGTCTCCCCGTATGTGTTGTTACTGGACAGTGAGTAGTGGACACAGAGCCGGACACTCACGGTGGGGGCAGTTTTACAAAGACCGTCTGTTGCAGGCTCCCGTTGAGAAGTGTAGGGGACACCGTTTAAACAGCGGCTGTTTGACTCCCGTTGAGCGGGGAGTCCCACCGGAGAAATGAGTGGAAATGCGAGCTGTGTAAATCTCCCTGCTCCATGAGCAGTCGCATTCCCGGATCCGTGCCGGGATGTGACGGTGTGTGTGTCCCTCACTTGGGTTTGGTCTGCTGCCCTCTGCCAGTCGGCAGAAGCTGAGAGCTGCAGCCTGCAACGGCCTCACACACTGGCACTGGCTGCACCGGCCGCTTCACACAGCCGTCTGCCTCTGACCGCTCCCTCAGTGATCCCGTTTCCTTTTACTTCTTCAGGGAGAGACTTCAATCCACTCTAATGCTCCCTCCTCCCGAGACACAAGAAAGAGTGCAGCCGCTCCGTCTCTGACACATAAGGTACATTCCAGAGCAGAGAGTCATTGACAGCTCATCAGTTCCACAGTGTCAGACAGCAGAGACATTCAGTCCCACACTGAGCCCGACCCAGAAACACATTTCCAATAGGACAGTTAGATAGTAGGAGTGAACACCGAAGTCATCTGTATGTGGAATCAGAGGGTATGGGTGAGGTCCTGAACACACATTTTTCACCTGTATTTACTGTGGGAAAGGATATGAATGGCAGGGAACTCGGGTTAGAGATTACTTGAAGAGAGACCACATGGCAGTGGAGGAGTTGCTGGACGTCTTAAAACGCACAAAGGTAGATAAATCGCTGAGCCCTGACCAAGCGTATCCTGGACAGTGTGGGAAGATCGGGAAGACATTATGTGGCCCCTTGTGGAGATACTTGTATCATCGATAGACACGAGTGAGTGGCCAGAATACTGGAGGGTGGCGAATGTTGTGCTGTAATTTAATAAGGGCTGAAGGGAAAAGCCTGGGAGCTGCAGACTGGTGGGGCTCACATCAGTGCTGGGACAGTTATTGGAGGGTGTTCTGAGAGACGGGATCTACCTGCATTGGGAAAAGCAAGAATTTGTTTTGGATGGTCAGCAAGACGCTGTCTGTGGGAATTGTGTCTCCTGAACTTGGTCGAGTTTTTTTATTGAAGAGGCAACCAAGAAGATAGATAAGAGAAGTGCGGTTGGCGCTGTCCACATGGACTTCAGGAAGGCCTTTGAAAAGGTCCCGCATGGTTGGCTGGTATGGAAAATTAGACCGCATGGGATCCAGGGTGAGCTGGTCAAATGGACACAATATTGGCTTAATGGTAGGAGACAAGAGGGTCGTTTTTCAGCCTGAAGGCCTGTGACCAGAGCTGAAACGCAGGAACACATTGCTGGGCCTGCTATTGTTTGTATTATAATCATTTATATTAATGATTTGGATGAGAATGTAGGTGGTATGGGCAGTGAGATTGCAGATGATACTAAAATACGGCTATATTGGACATTAATGATCTGAGATTACAAAAAGGGATCTTGATCAACTAGATCAGTGGGCTGAGGACCGGCAGATAAATGCAGGATGTTGCATCTTGGTAACACAAATCAGGTCTGGACTGACACAGTAAGTGGTCGGGACCTGGGAGTGTTGTAGAACGAGATACCTGGGGGTGCAGGTACCTTATTCCTTCGAGGTGGCAACACAGGTAGGGTGGTGAAAATGGCGTTTGACTTGCATGCCTTCATCAGTCAGAATTTTGGGCACCAGAACTAGGACATCATGTTTCAGCTGTAAAAGCCATTGGGAAAGCTGCATTTGGAGCACTGAGTACAGTTCTGGGTTTCCTGCTGTCAGGTGGAGGTCGTTAAACTTGCGAGAGTGCAAATGAGATTTGAGGATGTTGCCAGGACAAGGGGGATTGGTTGATGAGAGGTTGCATAGGGTAAGACTTCTTCGCTGTGACCTAACAGAGGTTTATAAAATAATGACAGACATAGGTCAGGTGAACAGCCGATGTCATTTCGCCAGGGGAGTGGAGTCCAAGACTAGAGGCACAGGCTTAAAGTGAGAGAGGAACTATCTGAAGGACGTGATGGGCAGGTTTATCATACAGAAAATGGTGCGGATATGGAATGAGCTGCCAGAAGAGATGGTACAGCCAGGTACGGTTCCAACATTTAAAAGGCATTTGGACAGTTCTATGGAGATCAAAGGTTTAGAGGGATATGGGCCAACTGCAGACAAATTGGAGTAGTTCAGGAAGGCCACTTGGTTGGCATGGACGAGCTGGGAAAAAGAGCCTGTTTCACCGCAATATAACTCCGTGACTGGTCTTTTCGCAGCTGGGGGGCAGTGTCCGCAGTGAGAAGATTTTAGTGAGGGTGTGTGGGGTGCAGACAGGGTAAGTGAATGTGTGAGGACGGGGCAGATGGAACAGAATGTGTGGAAATGTGAGGCCATCCATTGCCAGACGAACGTGGAAAAAGAGAGAAATTTTGCCATGGGGACAGTGAAATGTTCAGAGGGACCTGGGCGTCCTTGCAAACAAACCACTGAAAGTTACCATGCAGGGAAAGCAGGTCATTAGGGAGGCCGAGAGGATTTTGTCCTGTGATGAAGGAGTATTGGAGACCAAGAGTGGAGATGTCTCACTGGGATTATATAGGGCTCCAGTGAGAGGGCACCTTGAACATTGTGTCCAGGCCAGGTCTGGTCACACAACCGCAGTAAGGATATATCTACAATGAAGGGAGTGCAGTTACAGTTCCCAAGCTGACTGGACTGGTTCTAGGGAGGACAGGTTCCTGTGTGAGGGGATAGTGAGTGGGCTGGACCTGTCTTCTCTGGTGTTCAGGAGAAGACGGGGAGATCAAATGGAAACTTTCAGAATTGTCGGAGTGTGTCGTGGAAACTCTAATTTAATCTACAATAAGTGCCGATAACTCGAGTTTCCTTTCAAGGCTTTATTTAACCATGATAACATGGGGAGTGAGCAGCGAAACATGCAGAAGAGTGCAAGCTGAATTGATGTGTTAAAACAACAGCAATATCACGTGACTAGTTCAGTTACCGTTGTTACATACTTGATGAATTTAATCCATGTGTCACATAGATCAAAATAAGAGAAAACAACATTATCAGGTGCTCTGTGCTGAGCTCAAGGCTGAACTCGCAACTTGTTTAATTTCAAAGCCTGGTTTCATCAGTTCTCTGCAGACCTGCTGGCTCCAAGCCCAGATTTACTGTTGGCTGCAGGCATAGTTCTGTTATACAATGTCAAGAATCCCATCAGCCCCAGCATAGTCAAAAGACACTATTTATTATTCTACAATCCCCCTTTGTTGATCCGCTGGTTCAACACTCTTCCTCCTCCTGCAGAAAAGAAGGTTCATGCCGCACAGGTTATGGTCGCATCTTCAAACATTCCTCCTCATCATAACTAGCATCGTCTTTCTCACGAGATTCTAACCGTGGGTACATGTACACAAGCCTGTCCCTTCCTGCGGAGGGCAACACAACACATAGAAATCGCACAGCCACTTCGCAGATACCAACAATGATCAGCATTATTCCATAATGCATGTGGGACTGCCACCAACTTCCAAAGGGAACCAGCTACTTCCAGGAGGATTACAGTTGTGAAACTGCTTTCCAATTTTCTTCGTTTTCTGAGCTCAATCCCCAATATAATCTGACAGGTGCGTCATGTTTTCTGACTCATCAGGCACATAGGTGCAGCATTCTTGGCCGACAATGGCGCAAGTACCTCTTCTCTTGGCGAAGGAAAACCTAAGGCCACCCTATTCGGCAGTGCCACAGTTCCAGTAGAAACCAATTCAGCTGTTACGGCAGATAGGGCCTACTGTGTTTCTTCAAACCCCTCAGCAGTGTCGTTAGCCGTTCTTTTCTTGTGCGGATGCCATATTGATCAATTCCATGCGGCTTGCAGTTCCACACCAAGGGGGAGCTATCATCCAGAATCGCTCTATCTTCAGTGCCAGCTGCCTGCAACATGGGAAATGGTTCTGCAGCAACACTCCTAGCTACTATGTAGGCAAATCTGTTGCCTTTTGATACTTCATCATCAGCTGAGGTATGAGCCTCATATTTTATGATAGGCAAATTCAGTGGGAGTTTAATGGCATCTAATGAATTAAGAATAAGGGAGGTATGCTTAATGTTCTTGTTTTCCAGAGGAGGCAATAAAACCTCTATTTTTCCATAATTGACCAAAGTCATGGACCACCCCAAAGGCATAGCTAGAGTCAGAATAGATGTACGTTCTTACCTGCTGCCAAAATGCAGGCACGGGTAACCGCACAGAGTTCCGCCTCCTGAGCTGAAGTCCCAATGGAAAGTGCATAGGCTTCCATTATTTTGTAGGTTGCAACTGTGGCATGTCCTGCTAACAGTAAATTATGGCGTGGTGGATGTGAGGAACCATCAGTGAAAAGAATTAGATCGGGGTTGTCGATGGGTGGATTCCTTACATCGGGCCGGGGGATAATAGTGACCTCCACTGCTAACAGGCAGTCATGATCGTCCATATGTTGTTGTGAGAAGGACAGTTGTACGGACGTAGCTGGGTTAATGGCCAGTGAACGCTTATAGGCACAATTAGATCGGGAGAGGAGTATCATTTTATCCCTTTGGTCTAGCTGTGGTAAACTTTTGGGTTGCGGCTGAGTTCAGCAATAACATTACGGCATGTAGCACACATACTGCACATTGGTGATGCAGCAAAATAGGGACAAACTTTTCCACAATTACAGCGGCAGCAAACCATCGGACCGACACTTCACCACAGGGATACAGGGGAAATGGTCACAGCGGGGAGACAAGCAGCAGAAGCTGACGTCTATACACACAATGAAACGTGTACACGACAGATAACAGTTTGAAACAACAGATTACGTTTCACTGCAGCACGTGATACATTTGCCCAATCGGGTGTCCTTTCACAATGGTTAAAATGTTTACAAATCAGACACCCCATGAAATACAAAATTATTTACATTGCAAGGAAAATCTTGAAGCAGCGTTGTATATCTAAAACAATGGTGAATATCGATACAAAGGAAAACTGTAGATACCTGGGAACAGTGAGCAGGGAGGTGATGGTGAACGGGACCTGCGGTGCGCTGGACATGGTTTGTGGTGTTTTCGATCTGTTACCATTTACTGAGGCCAGAAGTTGGGTGAGAGGCCATGATGGAGCTGAAGGACTGAAGGAAGTAGGTGCACAGTTCTGACTGGGCAAACTGCAGGGACAGAGGAGGGGGGTCAGTTTGTGTCGCTGGATTCACCGCTCACTGGGGAGATATTGGCTACATTCATAGATGAATAAGCCGTCAATACGATTGTCTGAAAACCATTTTTGGAGCCGCTGCTAGACGAAGTTCAGTCTTGTGTGACTAAAGATACCACCCTTATTTCCACCAGGGACAATACTGAGGTTAAGCCGAGCATTTTGATATCTATGTGTTAAATCGTCCCTATATTTCCAACAGAGTCAGTGGTGTTGTTGCAAATTGTTTGTTCAAATGAGTATAAAGAAGTGGAACGGCTTGCGTGTAACCGTGTCACTGGAGACTGATAATATGTATAAATCAGACCCCATTGGAGAAGGTCAGCTCAGATTATCTGCCCGAGCTGAGGATTCGGAATCAACAGAAGTCACAGCTTCTCACTGGGGTTCTCCAGTAATCAGGCGGATAGAAGACATTTAGTCTCCTATTGTTTCAGCTGTTGGAATTCCCGGTAAGCCGCTGTCTCAGCTGCTGTAGGTGGAAATTGATATCTAATTGCAATGCTAAGAATGGTTCATCTGGTTGTTTGTTTCCACAGTCACCTGCCCAGTTGATGCATTTCAAAGAATGGAACGGTGGCACAGGAGACTCTGGATTTTGGGATCTGGATCGACAAACAAAATGCGGGATGAAAACAGCCAGTGGAGCAGCTGGTAGAGCAGAACGTTCTGGCAGCGGGTGTCTGGGTTAGGGACAGGAATCAGGTCACCGTCAGGTAGCAATAGTTGTGAAAAGTTCCATATTACAGAACCAAGCCGTTGTGGAACATGTTTTTTTTAAATAAACGAATATGCAGTCACTAAGTATGCGACAGTTGATGGAGAATTCAGTGAAATGCTCTTGGCGTCAAAGGCGCTTAGTAGTTATCAATTTTGTAAAATATGGATCGATTATATCTGAAACCGTCAAGACGTCAGACGACTGCAGCGAGCTTGCTGCTGTGTGTGTTGCAATCCCCCACCTCCCTGTGAGGGATTCAGTGAGAAACACGTCTGGCTGTGAGGCTGTGTCAGGCTGCACGGTGCCTGTTGGAATAAGTCGTGCTTTGTGTTGTAAAACAAAAAATATTGCAGATGGGGGAATGTGAAAAAAAACAGGGAATTCTGGAAGCACAAACCCGTTAACGCTTCGGGTCAGGGACGTTCGCAGAACATTTCAGGGGAATGTTCTTTGTCCCGAAACATTAACCGGATTCTGTTTCTTCAGATGCCGCTTCCTTGGCGCCGTGTTCCCAGAACTTCCTGTTTTTGTTTTGTCCTTCTGTTGATCTGTCGCTGACAGGGAGCTCCGGGGAAGTTGGTGATTTCTACGTAGAACACTGCCGCCACCTAGCGACCCGGTGCATCCATTCCATTCACCACGGGATTCGAACGGCGACGGAAAATCTGATCCATCCCTTCATGCTTCTGAGGAAACAGACACCCAGATGGTACTTCATTGCCACCGCAAATTCCCGTCAATAGTGAGCAATCCTTATGCAGTTCTGACCCAGTGTATATGACGCTATAAACCCCTTCTCTGCCTTTACCCACATTGCTACCTTTCTCCGCCCTTCGCGTGGTACAGGGACCAGTTTACACCTCTCCATGCAGCAACAAAATGGAATTGTCACCAGATCCTCTGAAACTGCTGAGTTGGCTCCGGGACTGATTAGCAATTCCTCTACTTACCTTTGTCTCTCTTGCAGGTAACTTGGTGGCGACTGTCGACCTGTCCCGAGAAAAGTGCGGACTCTCCAAATGTGTCACTCGCTACCTGATGGGAATGGCAGCGGCCGATCTCCTGGTCGTTATCACGGACACCCTGCTGAGGTGGACTGCGTTGATTTATTTTTTCGCGATCATTCCTGCTCATCATTCTTGTGCGCCGTCTCGGTCTATGGCTGGTGTTTGCAAGCACCGTGGTCTCTGTCTGGCTGACAGTGGCTTTCACCTTTGATCGATTTGTAGCCATTTGTTATGTGAAGCAGGTAACAACATATTGCACGGAGAGAACGGCGGTTGTGGTTACAGGACAGTAGGTGCACTGGGCTGTTTAGAAAATGTCCCTTGGTATTTTACACAGAAGCCTAGAAAAATAACTGATAATGTTCTGTGGGGTTGTTCCACTAAACCGATCTACATCCCCTGCTTGGGCAGCTTTTGAAATGTTTCACGACATTTTAACCGCTTGTGTCCCCTTTTTTCTGATTTTTCTGTTCAATATCCTGAGGTCAAACAGATTTTAGCGGCCAGTAGAACCCGCAAGGGGGCTTCGGGACCGCAGCAATGGGGAGAATGACAAGGTCCCGGAGATGGAGAACCGAAGGAAATCCATTGGTTTACTAAGTGTAACCGTCAGTTTCATATTGTTGTGGGGAACACAGGTGGGATTTTATATCTATCAGCGAATTTCAATGTATTACAATGATTCTGTCACTGATCCTCGTTTTATCACAAAACACACAGCGGTAATGCTACAACCTCTGTGTTGCTGCACCAACACGTGTATTTACGCCATGACTCATCAAATTCCGACAGGAGCTGAAGAACGCGGTGAAATACCCGTTTAATTGGACTATGCAAATCATTACATTATGGAAATAAACTGTGCGAAACAGTATAATTAAATATACCTTCATTCTCCCGAGCTTACATTCCCCACTCGAGAGAAAGTGAAAATCACGTCATGAACAGAGCCCTAAAACAGCCGTTTACAGCTGATGCCGACGGCACCCCTGGCCTAAACCCCACAGTGATTTCCCTTCTGTCCCAATCGACCCTCCCAACACTTGCCCTGCTGCCTCATATCAACTTGTTACCTCTGCACGCCATTGCTGACAGTCTTCGAACTGAAACCATGTCCCAGCTTCCCTGTCTACGGATGCTGCCTGACCTGTTGTTCCGATGACTCCTTCCTTTTTCACGCCTCTCGTTCTTTGTTCCCGCTTCCGTCGTGACTCTCTGCCTTTCCTCAACATTCGCATCGTCACTTTCTCCCTTTTGTGGATGGTAACTGAGACGGGCTTTCAGTGGAAGATCGTGAGCTTGATGAGAATGCAGGTCTCGGTCTCTATGTCTCTGTCTCTCTGTTTGTCTGTCCGTCTCCCTCTCTCTCACATACACACACAATCTCTCTCTCTCTCTCTCTCTCTCTCTGTCTCTCTGTCTCTCTGTCTCTCTGTCTCTCTCTCTCTCTCTCTCTCTCTCTCTCTCTCTCTCTCTCTTCCTCTGTCTCTCTCCGCAGCCAAGCTAATCCCATTTTCCCGAGTTTGGCTCATATCTTTCTCATGCTCTCCTGTCATGTATCTGTTCATCTGTCTTTTTTTTATCGTAGCTGCCTCAACGGATTCCTTTGGCAGCTCATTCAAATACTTACAGCTGTGTAAAAAATATTTCCCGTAAATTCCTATCAGATCATCCCCCTCTCAACGTAAACCTATTCACACTGCTTCTTAATAACCCAACCCTGGGGAAAAGACACTAACTTACTTACGCCGCTCATGACTTTATACACTTCTCTAAGATCATCTGTGTCCTCTTCTCGAAGGACAAATGTCATAACCTGTCAAACTCCTTTTGTAACTCAGTCTGTCGAGAATTGGCAACACCCGTGTACATCTTTTCTGTACTCTTTCTATTTTAATAACATATTTCCATTTTAGGAACCATTTCCCTGAACTTCAAAGTCCATATGTTCTGCAACACTCCCCACTGTCCTACCGTTGTGTGAAAGTCCAACCTTGATGTGACTCCAAAATCCAACACCTCGCACATCTTAATTTTAAAAAAAATCTGCCATTCCTCGGCCTACTTACCCAGCTGTACCCTTCTGTAATCTTGGATAATCACCGTCCACTATACCATTTATTTTAGCGTCTCTACAAAATTACTAACAATGGCTTGTACATTCTTATCCAAATCGTTAATATAAACGACGAACAAAAAAGACCCAGCACCATCCCTGTGGCACAACACCAGTAACAGGACTCCTTCATTTATCGTCCTCGGCGTCTTCAAATCAAGTCAAATATGCATCCACTTAGTTTGCGTTCCCTGGGTCTCGGGTGAACGAACCTTCCATAAGAGCGCACCGCGTGGAAACTTATCAAAGTCCTTACTGACGTCCTAATAAGCCACGTGCACTGCCATGTCCCCATCTACTTTCTTGGTGACATTATAGATGAACATCAAGTTCGTGATACATAATTACCCACGCACAAATCCGTGCTGACTACCCTAACCAACCCGTCTTTCCAACTGCATGTATGCATTATCCCTGAGAATCGTCCCCAGGATTACCTACCACAGATGTTAAGCTTACTGGTCTATAGTCTCTGGTTTTTCTCTACATTTTCTATTAAATAAAGGCAGAGCATTCGCTACCGTCCAGTCTTCTGGCAGCCCACCCGTGGCTAGAGACGATGCAAATCTTTCTCTTCAGCCAGGGCAGAAGATAAGCCACCATCTCCCTGCATTTTTTCCTATAATGCCCGATTACTCGCTGGGGGCCTATATTGCAGCACCAACTAGGTAATCATCCACTTCTTATTTCTGAGATTCACCCATAAATGCTCACTGGATCATCCTTCAGTAATCTCATCACTGCCGTGATGTTCCGCTTAATCAAAAATGCAACATCCACTCCTTTCTTTCCTCCAACTCAATCCCGTCTGAATCACCTGACCCTGCAACATTTCGTTGCCAGTCCTGTGCACCCCTCCCCACTTTGCCATGTTTCCGTAATGGCTACAATATCCCGTTCTTCGTATCTATGTATGTCCTCAGTTCATCCTCCTTTCCTGTCAGACATGTTGCATTGAAACAAATGCAATTTAATCCAATAGACTTCCCTCGTTTCCTTCCGTGCTACTGCCTGTCATGTCTATTCAACTTGTGCATCAGTTCCAGCCTCTCATTTGCCTGGAGCCACACAAGGGCCGAGAGCTCACCAGTACAGCTCCATGAAGAGAGGGGATGGAACTGGCCAAAGTCCAGGTGCCCATCGTAACAGTTTCACCACCTGATCCCCGAGCTCAGGGTAAGCGAGTCAATTACACAGCCACGGTTGATGCGGAATTTTCAGCCCAGAGAGGTGTATTGAGAACCAAAGGCGGTGCTTCTTTCTGGCTTCATTATCCACTGTCGGACCCTTTCTCTGTGGCTTTCTTCATCTTCACAACCTGAAAATCCATCTCTTAAAGTACACCGAAACTCCCTCATCAACCAGTGAATTTGTAGGTCCGTTCCATTATATCATCAATCCTTGGGTAAATCAGGAACTGTAGAATTCCCAATTTGATTTATTTTTGACCGCTGCGTTTCTTCAACCAGCTTTGGTCTAGTTCACAAGTTCAAATGTTTTCTGCCCATTGTCACCTTTACAACAAGTCATCATTTTGCAATAAGCCCTAATCAGGGAGTCACGTCCCCACCCAACAACACTGCACTGGAGCGGAGATAAGAACCCAACCTCATTCACTGCTGTCGTAGGATAAAAGACACACGGGAGCACAAGAGGATCCTCCGGCTCTGAGGGTTTTCCATTCAATGTCTCAGGATCATTGAAGTGCAGCTGATCTGCGGGATATCCTGCGCCCGGAGATGCAACATTGATTCGCCGTGTGGGGAGGAGGGGGGGTCCTTGAGTTGGCAGTGGTGAACTTCAGAACAAATGTCTTCACCTCATTCCCCAGAGTGTAACGCGGGGGTGGGACAGCCACAGATGAAGTCTGAGAGGCAGTAAAACCATTGGGTGAGTCTGTTCTCTATCTGATGTAACCACTGTATCGTATTCAGACGAAGCCGCATCCCGTAACAGTGAACAACGGAGGTTGTTCGTTGATTCAAAGAAGAAAACTGCCATGAGACCGATTCAGCACATCTTAACGTGAACGACATCTAAATACTGTTTGGAAATGTTCTTCAAACCAGTGTTTAGATATCTTTCATGGACAACTTTTCCGGCTGATGACCTTTCCTCAGAACAGGTCGGTACCCACTCAAACTCGAAAGGCTTGTTATTTGCCTTTGTTGAATCCAACATCGCGTCTTGAGATACTGTGTGTTCTAAATTTGAGGGGGTATTCACAATAGATTCATCTACCGCAACCATACTGTAGGCTATGATCTGACACAGACATTTTTAATAGGACAAATGCGTGGTTCAAATGGCTCCCGGTCCAATTCCCCAGTACGGGCCGTTGTGTCCGACATCAGGTAGCAGGGCATTTTGAAGAAATCCGCCCAGTTGTAATGGTACATAGATACTTCAATACTCCCAATTTCTCAGCTTGACAAACTCACTTACAATATCATCAGACCACTGGAGAAAATAGTACGTTTCGCACATACTTTGTGCAAATTCTGACGGTCGGGTTTGAGCAACTTTTGAAGGCAGCAATGTTCAACACTGTACAATGATCACTCAGCGTAAATGGGCAACTCATCACCTCGTGGCTTCCGTCGATTTGGACAGAGAATACTTTCCGTTAATTATTTTGCGCTTTGACTCTTCAAGGGGAATGCGTTGGCATGAGGGGGTAAGGGAGGACCAACCCCTGAACAGCTTCCTGCGGATCGTGTCCCGTTCTGTTGCGGTTCCTGCTCCGTCCATCTGGTGTCGCCATCCGACCACAGATTGGGATTACACAACAATCCGGTTGAAGCGGCCGGGAAGTTTGCGGCGAAACCCGGGATATTGGTCTTTCTACAGAGAGCGTTGGGAAGGAAAACAAGGCGATCCCGATGAAATTTCATGAAACGTTTCTTTGGCTACATCTGCAGTATGTTTTCTGTCAACATACAAAACGGAATTCGCTGAAAATCTGAATCACAAACGAAAAGATCTGGAAAGGCGCCATCAATGGAAAGAGAAGCTGTTTGGAGAGGACGGAGAAAAAATTCACTGCAATAACTGCAGCAATGAAAACATTTTGTTCCACACCTAGATTGAAGGAGCCTCAGTTTGTCCCCCTGGAACAGGAGAGTTTGTGAGGTGATCAGATTAATGTACGTAAAGTTAGAAAAGGCACAGGAATCGTTGACAGCCTGAGACCGTTCCCTTAGACGGATGGGTCGAGAACGAAAGGACATAGAATAATCAGAAAATAAATAAATCGATAGGCGTGATGAACAGAGGCAGCAGGGATTGTGGCCCGGGACAGAGAGAAGATTCAAACGCCCAATGCACGGATAGAGAGAGAGATGGAGAGAGAGAGAGAGAGAGACATTGAGAGAGAGAGAGAGAGAGACAGAGACAAATACAGAGACAGAGAAAGGGAGAGAGTAACAGAGAGAGAGAAAGAAATGGAGAAAAACAAGTGTGTTTGGAGAGCGCTCGTCCTGCTGACAGAGGTGTGAATTCTAGAGACTCTTAAAACATCGTTGAAAGGCATCAAAGTAGCACCATGAGGCTGCAGAGCGTATAACTCGGGTTAGTGCGGAGTTATTGCAATGAACCGAGATGGACGGAGCGCTCCCTGCACCCGACCAGTAATGCAGAGTGAAAATGGGAAGCGTTCAGCTCTCAACTATCCGTGTGTTTCACCTGACTGGTAGCATTTTTGAGACTCTGTAACCCAAACACAGTGGCATGTGTCTGCGCAGCACATGCTGGGACAGTGCTGTGATGCGTTCAGAAGGAAGTCAGGGAGTGTTGGAGATCCCCCAAACCGAATAACGAGAGTTTTTGATTTGAATTGAAGATTTTTCACATGAAAAATAAGCCAGAACGTGCAGGCATTTTACCTTATAACCGTGCTTCTTTATTAGTCGCGATTAATTGAAACAACTCATATATTCACTGCATGTTTGAAATAGTTGTTTAACATTTTAGTTTAACAACAGTAAAACTCATTTACTCTTCAGTTGCCCAAACTCTTTTGTTTACTTCCACAACTTCCAAAATTTACAACTGATGTTTAGCACCTACCCTCCCCAGATTAAACTGAGTTGACCAGTTCTCTGATATCCTGACTCAGGGCCTCGTTCATCAGGGACTGGTCCTCGGAGTCACTTCTGCTGGTTATCTTTTCAGGGGTGATTGTATGCATTTATTTTCAAACGGTCCAAGCATGCTTTCATCCTTTTCAGCCACCAATGCGGATTTTAGTGAACATTTTATGTATATGTTCGTGCTTTTTTATCCCCTTCAATGTCCCGCTGACGACATTCCAGCATTACCTCAAGCATTGGTCCTTTAATTACCAGATGTCTATTTATGGTTCTGCGATCAATCAGAATGTATCTTCCAGAACCTGTCAGTTCCAAAATAACTTTATTTTCTTAGTCTTTGTCCAGTGCAGACCCGTGTTGGCTCAACTCCATTTTATGAAGTTGATACTGAGCAGGATTTGGCTTCAATCACTTCCCTTCACTGTGCCCTTTGTTCTGGGGTCCCCACCATCTCTCTCTCTCTCTACCTCTCTCTCTCTCTCCCTCTCTCGCTCTTTCTGTATCTCTCTGTCTCTCTGTCTCTCTCTGTCTCTCTCTGTCTCCCTCTTTCTCTTTCACCTCTCGACTCGAAAGAGTGTTTTCCAAATGCGCTTTAGGATACTTGAAGTCAAAATGAACGCAGAAGGGTGAATGGTATGAATCAGTACCTCGTGAATGGACATCAGTGTGATAGCGACGGCATTGTCCAATTCCTTTTTGAAAACAAAAAAAGTGTGAATCGTGAGAGTTGCAGAGCTCTGTGAGAGAGAATGAACCGGGTGTCCTCATGTGTCTTTCGCCAAAGGTTATTGCTTAGCAGGTACACACCGCCTGAGTGGGCGCTGGAGCAAAGGCTCAGGAAATTGGAGAAATAACTGGATGAGCATTGAATCATCAAGACATTGAAGGCTACAGACCAAGTCCTGGTAAAATAGAATTTCTTTTGATAGGTACTTGATGATCGGAATTGACCTTGTAGTGTGAAGGGCAGTGTTTGTGCGGTATGCCTCTGTGAACATTAAAAGACGGCAGATGCCAGTAATATGACATTAGAAACTGAAAATACGATAAATACGCAGCCGGTGAGGCAGCATCTGTTGAAAGAGGAATGGTAAGCATTTATGTTCGGTGATCCTTCGAAAGAGATGTCAATCATTTTATGCGAAACACATAATCGATTCAAAGATTAAGTCTTGATTATAAACATTTGTCCAACAACACGCTGTTGAGCCCTAATCGACCAGTCCAGTCCTTGCCAACAATTAGTGCCTGAATCCCGAAAGAATGTACACTGTATGGCAGATATGACCCGACTTTTGTAACCTCTCTGTGTCCTTTTCTCATCTCTTGATGTCCTCGATACAACTAACGTTACAACCCATCATTTCAGCCATATGCAAAGATTCCAATCACACCCAGCCCCTTCATGCAAGCCAATGATGTAATTTGTAAAGTGTTGAGGTCACAGCACTGATCTCTGTGCCGGACCAGTCGTTAGTTCTTGCCAATAAGAAAATAACTCATTTATACCAGACTTTTAGTTTAGCCAGGAATATATGTAATATATCCGCAGCAATATATTACATCCTGCACCACGCTCTTTCATATTCTGCAGCAACCTTTGATGTGACACCATGCCAGTTCCTTCTGGAAATCGAATAAGAGTACATCTTTAGTTATCTTTTTATCCACAGCATCAGGTTCATTAACAGTTCAAACAAGTCTTTTACTTCATCAAATAAAGACTTGTTCATATCCAACCAGACGGCATCTATTTCTCTAACTTCTACACTCAACTATGTTTCCGTCCCCCACTTTGTTTTCCCTCATTCTATGGCCCCCTCACACCTTCTGTTTCCTTCCATCGCCCTCAAGACTTGCCATTCTCCTGCCCTTTGCTTCATGGTACACTGTCCTCTCCCATCAGATTCCTTTTTCTTCATCCCTTTGCCTCTTCCACCAATCATCTCCCAGATTCTCACATCGCTGCCTTTTAGCCCCATCCCCAATCTCCCTACCTTCCCCCAACACATGGATTCACCTATCACCTGCCAGCTCGTGATCCTGCCCTTGCCCCACCCTTTTATTCTGGCTTTTGCCCTCTTCCTTTCAAGTCCTGAGAAAGGGGCTCGGCCCAATCCGTCGACAATTCATTTCCCTCCGTAGGTGCTGCCAGAGATGCTGCTTTCCTCCAGTGTTGCTTCAGATTTCCAGCATCTGCAGTCTCACGTGTCTGTATGTGGCCATAATAATGGAGGTTTGAAAGTTTTCCGTTGTCATGTCGTGAGCAATAACGTCGGATTTTGCCCCGATGACAGAATTGACGTCAACGACCTTCCAGTTCCTGCTCTTTGCATAATTTTCTTTATGAATAAAGAAGTTACTTTTACTGTTTTGAATGTTCCCAGAATCTCGGCAATTTTCGAGATTTCAAACTCATCAAACATCTCACCATCCACTTCGATCAAGATCCTGGAATGATGTTTACCTGAACATCACCACACAGCTTAAACAATTCTCTCCGGAACGCTCTCCTGGTGATTGCAATTTCCCCGAATAAATCCTTCTTTTCCTATTACCAATCCTTTGAACCTTTCATTGTAAAGGTGTCGGAGAAATATGTTCAATTGATCTGCTCATAAGAGTACATCTTTAGTTATATTATTTATTTATATATGAGTTACGTTGTGTGTTTTATATTATTAATTCGCCAGATTTTCGTTCCTTGGAAGCAGCTCTGAGCCTGTTGAATTGTGCTAAATACCCACAATAATTCTTGTTACCTGTTTTATTTCGATATCTGGCGAACTTTGTCTCGTAGCACAATATTTTTTTGTTATAAATATTTCGGTTTTATTTGTTTCATTAAATGCTCTAAAAATTCTTTCGACTTAACTTTTTTGTGAAATTACATATTTCTCATTTCTTTCAATAATATGTTTAACATTTTATTTAATAACGGAGAGTGAGATCTCTCCTTGAAAAGTTCTTTCTCCTTGGAATTCACCTGTGCCTTGTATCCTGGAAGTTCCCCTTAAATGCCTGTCACTGCAACCCGACTGACTGACTCGTTAACATATCTGAGCTCGTATAACTTCCTTGCTGTGATAATATGGAAGCGTTTTTGAGGCAGTGATCACAATTCGCTCTGATCGGTGCAATTAGGCAGAAGAGAAAAGATGGACAGTCAGTAGGCGCTGTCACTTGGGGGAATAACACATTTTCCAGGTTGAGGAAGAATTCATCAAGTGGATTTGACACGGTCACTTTCAGGCGAACCGGAGACAACCCAGTCGGAGGCAATTTCTCCATTCAATGGAAAAGAGAATCTTACTGTCCCAGATCCCGAAGAGCTTTAAAGATAGAAGACGGAAATAGAAAAGAAAAGCAAACAAGAACACACGAAGATCGTACATGGGGTCGGTCAACAGCCCCCGCACGCCTGCCACGCTGTTCATTACAATCACGACTGGCCCACACTGGCCTCCTTTGTGCCAGTTCCGCAGCGCCCTGTATCGCTTAACTTCCAGATATTTATTTATCTCCATCCAAGATGTTTCCAATGGGAGTCTGTTGGCTGCACTCGATGGACTCAGTCATAACTTGGCTTTGGTCCAAGCACTTTTCAACCTACTGTTTACCACTCTTTATTAAGTCTTTTACAATACTAGCACAAGTTTAATTTTGAACTTTAACTGTTAAAATGGGCCAGATCTAAACCGTCAGATAATGTTAAAGGTACTGGAGACCAACCTACTTTAGGAGCTATTTCTAATCTGGATAGAAAGTTTGACCGGAGCTTTGCCAAATTGGACCATTTTAAAGGACTTTGAAGACAAACAAAATAGTCTTATCCAGTAAAATGCCAAGCAAATGCAACTAATCGCTGAACTCGACCAAGCTGGTAAAGAGAGAGAACACCGAGACTGGTAACTCTACGGAATTATTTTCTAAACTTTTGGTCTAGGTGTTTGGTTCCGAACTGTTCCCTGTTCAGCCAGTTCTGGATAGAGCTCACAGAGCAGTAAATCCAAATCTGCTCCGGATCAAAAGCCTCGGCCGGTAATACTGAGATTTCATTATGTCAACGTCAAGGAACTCTTGATTCGTACCGCTTGTGGACGTGCAATGATTCAATTTAAACCATGGAAGTTTCGAATAGTTGAACATTACACCCCAGAAGTTATGAAAGAAAGGCTGACCGATAACCAATTATAGCTCGTCTTTATCAAAGCAATTATCATCCTGCATTATTGTTCCCAGCAAGGTTGAGAATCACACTGCCTGATAAATCTCGCAAATGGTGTAAGTCCAAGAGGCCGATGAATTTCTTTTGAACTGGATTTTAATTTTAGAAGCTAAGAAATGCGGAAGAGAGCCAGTGCTTTTCCTTTGATTTACTACCTACTTGCTTTATTATCCAATTAATTTTTAGATTTAAACCTTTTTCCTTCTCAATATTTTTAATGTTTTGTTTTAATAATAATTAAGAATTTAACAAAATGACTAATCGTTTGCTTTCTCTTCGGAATAATTATTAAACTGTATTTTTTTAAATGTCAGCTGTCAACGCCCTTTGGCTGTTCCAATCCCACAACTATGTTGTTAGTTCGATATGTTTGTTTAGATTATGTTGTTCACCTTTAGACAAAACATGGGAGTTTATATCTTTTTTTCAATTTGGACTACTGTCGACAATAGAGCTTGGGTTAGTTCAGTTAGAGGGTAGCTTTCTGGCTGCCTATTGGCCAGTTTTCCGGCTGTTGGTGGAGGGGGGTGGTTCTGTTTTTAGGTTGTTTTTTCTCCTGGGATAAACTACAAATTTTTCTAAATTGTCGTCATATCCGCTTCCTCTCTGAACATTATTTTTACTTCTTCCTGCTGGTAAGACGCGCATGCACCGTTTAACGCTTTACATACCTTTTGTTTTTTTAATCTGTTAAAATCGATGTTTATTAATTTTATTTCATGGAATGCTAACGGCTTAAAGAATCCATTTAAGCGCAAGAATATCTTTAAACTTTTTCACAGATTAAATGCTCAGATCATTTTCGTTTACGAGACTCACATCAGGAAGAAAGACAATCAACGTTTTTTTAGATTTTGGAGGGGTCAGCAGTTCCATTCAAATTCACAAGCAAAGGTGAAAGGAGTTTCTATTTTTTATAGATTCCTCAATTTCGTTTGTCCATCATGAGACAATATCATACCCAAATGGAAGATTTTTTTTATTAATTACTGGTCTGCTTCACAATAAAAAAAAATATGTTCTGGTTAATGTTTTTGAACCCAACGTAGATCACCCTGAATTTTTTCAACATTTGCTTTTTGCCTGATTTAAATGAATACGCTGTGATTATGGGTGGAGAATTTAACTGCTGTCTAAACACTTCGATGAATAGATCTGTGTCAAATCCTGCACTTCCAAACAAATCCGCTGTCTCTATTAATTCCTTCTTAGTTGAATCCGGAATTTTAGATGTTTGGAGATTTCTACACCCATATGATAAAGAATTTTCATTCTTTTCTGATGTCTACCATAACTACTCGAGGATTGATTATTTTTTTTTATTGATGTAGATTAGCACGACTAAACATGGACTGCAAATACAATGCAATTGGCATTTCTGATCATGATACACTGAGATTATGAATTAAATTACCAGATGTATCCTTTGATGTCAGACAATGGCGATTTAACCCTTCTCTATTACGAGATTTAGATTTCGTCCAGTTTATTAAAGAACATATTTCATTTATCTTTTAAGTAAATTGACTGAAGAAATCTCCAGTGGGATAATATGGGATAATTTTAAAGCATATATCCGTGGTCAAATTATTTCATATTCCGCTGGATTGAAAAAAAACGAATAACGAAATACCTATATTCGCTGACAAGATTAAAGAAATCGATAAAAATATTCTGTTACTCGTAATCTGGAGTTTTTTTTTAGAAGAGAACAGAACTCCAATTACAACATAGTTTATTATTAACACCTTCAATTGAAAATCTACTACTTAAAAACAAAAGTCAATTTTATATACATGGTGACAAATCTGGTAAATGATTGTCCAACCAATTGAAAGCTACTTTATCTAAACGTCAGATTAATAAAATTCGTAAACCTGATGGTATCTACACGATAGATCAGGTTCAAATTAACAAATCCTTCCAAGAATTTTATTCTTCTTTATACCAATCAGCATCCACTCAAGATCCTACATTAATGCATGAATTTTTAAGAGACTTGAAGATTCCCCAATTATCTTTAAATGTGCGTTCTACATTATATACTCCCATTTCAGAGGAAGAAATAAAGAAAGTGATATTTTAAATGAATTCGGGTGAAGTACCCGTCCCTGACGGATATACAGCTGAATCTTTATTAAATCCTTTTTTGATATTCTTCTTCCCTAGTTAGCCAACATTTTTAAAGATGCCCTGTTATGGGTCAACTACCACAATCATTCTATGAAACAACTATTTATTTAATAATTGAACTGGATAAAAATCCCACTGATTGTGGATCTTAAAGACCTATTTCTTTATTAAATTTAGATCCAAAAATATTTTCCAAAATATTGGCCTTTAGAGTGGAAAAGGTTCTTCCAGAAATTATCTCTGAAGACCAGACAGGATTTATTCAGAATCGTTATTTACATTTTAACATTAGGAGATTAATGAATATTATAAATACCCCTTCATCCCAAATTCCAGAATGTGTTGTTTCACTAGATGCTGAAAAGGCGTTTGACAGAGTTGAATGTGAGTATCTATTCATTACACTTGAAAAATTTAATTTTAGCCCTAAATTTATATCTGCGATTAAAATGATATATTATACACCTATGGCTTCAATACTTACGAATCATCAAAGATCTCCTTTGTTTAGGCTTTTCAAGGTACTCGACAAGGTTGCCCGTTAAGCCCTTTATTATTTGATATGGCTTTCGAACCCTTGGCTATTGCACTCCGGGACTCTTCAAATATATGTGGCATTACTGGCGGGCAGAAGATTCATAAGTTATCTCTTTACGCAGATGACCTGTTACTTTATGTTTCTAATCCGGAGGAATCTATCCCCGCAGTACTGTCACTACTGGATCAGTTTAGTGTTTTTTTTTCTGGCTGTAGATTAAATCTTAATAAGAGCGAACCTTTCCATTAAAAATCCAAACCCCAATTTATATACAATTACAGTTTAGATTGGTAACTGACTATTTTATATATTTAGGTGTTAAGTTTACCAAGAAACATAAGGAGTTATTTAAAGCTAATATTTTGCCTTTAATTGACCGTGTTAAACAATTATTTACTGAGTGGTCCCCACTGTCTTTATCAGTAGTAGGCCGAATTAATGCGGTTAAGATGAATATTTACCAAAATTTTTATATTTATTTCAAGCGATTCCAACTTTCTCACCGAAATCTTTTTTGGACAATATTGATTCTAAAATTCTTTCATATATTTGGCAGAATAAAAACCCAAGATTAAGCAAGAAATATTTTAAAAAACTAAAATGAATGGGAAAGCGAACTCCAGACATCTTTACCTACAGAGACTTGGAGGAACATTCTTCATTTAGATAATACATCTTCAATGTGTGCCAGACATTCTTTGATACAGTTTAAGGTAGTTCACAGAACCCATATGTCAAAAGATAAGCTAGTTCGTTGTTATCACCATATAAATCCTGCATGTGGCAGATGTAAATCAAATGTGGCTTCTCTGACACATTAGTTTTGGTCCTATCCTTTTTTGGAAAAATATTGGAAAGACATTTTAACATTATTTCAAATGTATTGAAGATTGATTTGCAACCTCACCCTATTACTGCAATTTTTAGATTACCAAGGAAGTCATTTATCTGCTACCGCTATCCGTATGATTTCCTTTATTACATTAGTGGCTAAACGATCCATTTTGGTTCAATGGAAGAATCTAATACCTCCTACTACGTTTCAATGGTTCTCTCAAACTATATCATGTTTAAACTTGGAAAAAAAATAGGAGTGGTACTATTGATCCTTCGCTTAAATTTGAAGATATTTGGTGTCCATTTATTCAATATTTTCACATGACGCAGATCCTCTTTCAATAACTTTCCAACTTAGAGGATCGGAGTTGACGACATAATATCGGTCTGTTTCTGCTGAGACATTTTAGTCCAGTCTTTTTTTTCGTTTGATTTTTTTTGAAAATTTTCAGTTTAGTTCAGTTTGGTTTGATATATTGTTTGTAATTTTTCTTATTGATTTGGGGATTTTTTCTCTTTCTTTTTTGTTATTTATATAATAAATCGTTTTCTTTCCTTTCTTTTATATTATGTTCATTTACGAATAGATCGTTGGATCTACAGATTTTTGATATTTTATTGTTCTTTATGATTATCTATGCCATGATTGTTCTCCGGATCTATTTGTATTACATGGACAAACATTGATGTTATATATTCATCTGTGTTAATTTCAAGACAAGTAAAAAGATTGAAGATGAAAGAAAATGTGTCTAATGATTTGGCTCCCACAGCCCTCTTTTTACAGAGAAGTCGAGAGATACCCTACCTCCTCAGCAAAGAAATTTCTACACGACGATTTTAAGTGGCCTGTTCCTTCTTGCACGAGATTCTCAGACAAGTGAAAACAACTCAGCGTCTATTCTGTGAATGCGGCATACATGCTTTCTTCTTTGAATAACATCGCCTCTCATCCTTCTGATGAATATGTCCCAAACTGTTTAGCCTCTTTGGGCCATCTCATCTAAGCATTTGGCCTGGTAAATTTCCTTTGGACACACTCAATACTGATTGGTCCTGTATTAAGGGAGGAGACCTATCTGGTCCTGTTATTAAGGGAGGAGACCTAACTGGTGTTCGTGTAAAGAAAATGACACCGAGCTAGATCAACCTGGAGCCTGAGAATAACATCTGTAGAGAGGAAATCAGGAAGGCAGGAGCTTGAGGTGACCACGCGCAGTTGTAAATGACAGCAAACAGGAGGTGCTGAGTTAGTTTCCTTGAGCTGTGAAATCTAAAGAAGTTTGAAATCCTAACGAGAAAAAGAAAATCACAATCAGACGAAACAATCCGATTGATTCGGCCAAGTTGTAGCCTCTGTCCGGGAACTGCTGACAGCCCGTTCAAATCGAGATATTTACCACCAGAAAGTACATAATCAGATGAGGTTTGGAAAAACCATCACCTCTAGGATTTATTCCAAAGTGACCTGGTGTTTGGATTGGGAAATACCTCCCTGATCGATCAAAATCATGGATCTCCCTAACCAGCAGTCGGAAGTATTTCAAAGAAGAAGCAAGCTATCAGGTCCTCATTTATTGGATTAAAAGCCGTTGATTTGAAGATGTGTTGTATTATTGTCAGTAGGAATGGCACTGTTCGATTAGAAAACTGCATCAGATCACTGTAAGCCGTCGATTCAGGTTACTTGAATGGAATTGTAAAAATAAAATAAACACTCTCAATGAAGGGATTGGCGAAGGGAATTGTAAAAAGACATTACATGAGTGTTCTTAGGTGAAGAGGTGTATGACAGAGAATGGGTGAACAGTCTTGGATCCTTCCCTCAGAAGGTAGAGTGAGCGGGGCGCTTTGAGAGGCGTCATTGATGTATAGAGTAGTTTGGTCGGACTTGGATGGAACATCTGTCTTCACGTGTTGCAGCACAGCACTCCCAGTAGTTAGAATTAAAATGGACAAAACCGGACACAATAGTCTTTTGCTCTTCCCAGTTACTTGTGAACATTAAAAATACGACAATTGTCACAGTGGCCATGGAAGAATTTTTCTTTTCTTCTCCTATGGAAAACTATTGACAAATTATTTTCCTTGTAAAGGAGATAAATCTAATAAACATAATTACAAATTCAACAGAAATCTCCTTACCTCCGGCATGGTTAAAATCTAATATATTCAATATGTAATTAATCACAAAGTATCGAAATTCCAAAGGACAATGAACATTAACATCGGAACAAATTTTGACATAGCTCATAAATGAATGATGGTATTGGAAAGTGCTCATGGATCCGAGTTTCCTTCCCTCTTTCGAAGTGGTTGTGAACAAATCTGGTGTTGTTATGTGTTCCCACCCCTTCAATAAAAGCGCATTTGTCACTGCGTTTTACGTGACGGAGACATCAGTGATATCTGCACATGTACAACAGACAATGAAAAAAAAACAGGAGTTCTACCCTTTCTTGTGGTTTTCGTAAACCTCTATTGTGTTCAGGTAGGAATGCTTCCTTGCTGAAAAGACGTTGGTCATCCACTTTTACAAAGGTTGGATATCCCATGGATTGCGTTTTACATTCTGACTACTGAAATGCATTCTTTCATCTGCCTCTGTCGCCTTTAATCTGATGTTAAATAGGTCGACAGTCACGTGCTGTGTAAAGGTAACAATTCGATCCTTGCTGCCCATCCGCTGAACTCGTTTCCACACTAACTGGATTTATATTAACACATATTATCACATATTAAACCTAATGAATGATCCGGTGAGAGCTCGCACCAGCAGTCTGCTGAACAGCAACACAAAAGCAAAAGCATTCTTTCTAAAGCTCAACGAAGTGATAATCGGATTTACATTTTAATTGCAGAGTTGCCCCATTAATGTTCGCAGATATTTCGCTCCATTCGTTAGCTCCTCCCTGAATTTCCTCTGTGTCAGTCCATAGATACACGTGTTGGTGCAGGATCCCAGCAACTGCAACATAAACCCAAACTGTTGGAGGATATACGTCGGTGTGCTGTAATACCTATCTGTGTAGGTATAGTTTTCCGCTTGCCAGTTCGTAGAATGCACAACATTGGGTATCCACAACAATATGAAATTGGCTGACAGAGCGAACAACAAAATCATTGACTTTCTTCTGTTCTCCATCTCTGGATCCTTCTGATTCTCGCTGCTCTTCCGGAGTCTCTGGCGGACTACAATCGCTGCTATGATATGTCTGATGGTTAAAGCATTGAACAGCAAAATTAAACAGATTGGTAATAATGGTATCATGATGCTGTCAAATAACTCGTAAGCTCTCTACACGGAAGACATAAAGTATTCCGCTTTGGAAACGCATTGCTCTGAATCCCCTGAAAAGTAAAATGGAAATTACTGAACACAGCTCCCTACAGCCACTGTCACAGTTACCACAGTCGCCGTTCTCACGTTGCAATATCGTTTCCGAAGCTTCTCGCAGCAGATCGCGATGTAGCGATCGAAGGTGAAAGCGACCGTCAACCAAACGGAACAATCTATGGAAGCAATCGCCAGGATCGGTGCCAAAGCGCACAGCGGAGGTTGGACCAAGAAATTAGCAAACAAATAGATTGAATTAATATGATCCAATATAATAGCAAAGGTAACGACCATAAGATCTGCAGCAGCCATGGCCACCAGGTAGCGAGTGATGCATTTGGAGAGACCACATTTTCCAGGAGCCAGGATCACAATCGCCGTTAAATTAACCAAAAGAAATGATAAAATAAAGAGTTGTTTCCAAATGAGCTCAATATGATCAGCATAACTTAAATTGCATGGTGACAATAATAGTCCGGATCGTGCCCCTGCCTGGAGTCATAACCTGAAGACAATTGACAAGAAACAAATCTGCTCGTCTTCCAGCGTTTCTGTCAAGCAGAAAGCAGAAGGCTGGGCGCATTTGCACATTGTTCCTGAGCAGAGGGCATCCTTCCTTGACTCTCCAGCCTCCATGCGCTTCTCTTCAGGTGAACACCGATGAGAGGTGTTCATTTAGGTCCCTCTCATATTCTGGCTCCACGCATAGTTGGTCATTATGGTCCCCAAGGGGACTTATTCCTTCCTTGGCGAGCATCTTCCTGCGAACATACTTACAAAGTATATATGGTCGTAAAGGTGACTCCGGACTGCTGTGTTTCTTCCCTGCTGCCAGGTTCCAAGATATCTTGGAGCGGCTGCAGAACATTCTCATGCGAGATGGTGAGCAGCCAGAAGTCGTGGTGCACGTTGGCACCAAAGACAAAGGTAAGATAAGGGATGATGTCTTGAAGAGTGGGTTTGTGAGTTAGGAAGGAAATTAAAAAGCAGGACCTCAAGGATAGTAATCTTGCGCCAGGGAGGGAAATAATAGCAGAAGGCAGATAAATAAGTGGCTGAAGAGTTGGTGCGGGGGTCAGGGGATCAGATTTGTGGATCATTGGGATTTCTTCTGGGGTAGATATGACGTGTACAGAAAGGACGGGATAATTATGAACCCGAGGGGGACCAATTTTTTTGAGGGCAGGTTTGCTGGAGCTGTTGGAGAGGTTTTAAACTAGGTTGGCAGGGTGATGGGAAACAGAGTGATGGATCAGTTGGTGCAGAAGTTGGTGCGATGCGTAGAGAAAACTTGAGGAAGTATAGCTGGGGGATAGGGAACAAATACAGGCAGTTAGATTAGTTGAAATTTGCTTACTTTAATGAGAGAAGTGTTAATAATGAGGGTGGTGAACTTAGAGCATGGATCTGATCATGGAATTCCGATGCAGTGGCCCTTACAGTGACTTGAATGCCGCAAGGGCAGAAGTGGCTGCTTGAGGTTACGGGGTTTAGATGTTTCAATAGAGGGGTTGGGGATGCATTACTAATTAGGAATAGTATCACAGCTCTAGGAAGGTAGGACATCATAGAGGGGTCGTCTATTGAGTCATTGTGGGTGGAAGTCAGAAACAGCAAGGGAGCGATCACTCTAGTGGAAGTATTTTCTAGGCCCCCAAATAGCCATCGGGACACGGAGGAGCAGATAAACAGGCAGATTTTGGAAAGGTGCAAAAATAACAGGGTTATTATCATGGGTCACTTCAACTTTCCTAATATTGATTGGCAGCTCCTTAGTGCAAAAGGTTTAGATGGGGCAGAATTTGTTTGGTGTGCATAGGAATGATTCCTGATACAGTATGTAGACAGGCAAACTAGTGGAGAGACCATGCTGGATCTGATACCAGAGAATGAACCTGGTCGGGTGACAGACCCGTCGGTGGACGAACATTTAGGAATAGTGACCACAACTCCTTGACTTTAGCATAGTCATGGACAATGATAGAAGCAGATGATATGGGACAGTATTTCATTGGGTTAGAGCAAATTAATATGATGTTCGGCGGGCACTTGGGGACGTAAATTTCGAACAGATGTTCTCTGGTAAATGCACTGCAGAATTGTGGAGATTGTTTAGGAACCACTTGCATGGGGTTCTCGATGAATTTGTTCAACTGAGACAATGAAAGAATGGTAGGGTGAAGGAACCATGGTTAGTCAAGAGGAAGAAGGAAGCAAAAATCAGACAGGGCTCTTGACAGTTATACGGTAGTGAGGAAGGAGCTTAAGAAGACACTTAGGAGAAATAGAAGGGGGCACAAGAAGGCCTCGGCAAGTAGAAGTTAGGAAAACACTAAGATGTTCTACACATACCATATGTTAGGAACAATAGGATGACTGTGATGACGGTAGGATCGCTCGTTTCTGAGGCGGTTGGCCACAGGGGAACCCTGCAATGCCTGCCTCTTCCCCTTACCACTTTCGGTGATCACTCACCTCTTTGCAGCCTGCACCATAGGTGTGACCACCTCTTGTCAATGATGGACTCGGCATCCGGGAGAGCTAAGTACATCCAAGTCCAGCTCCTGTTCCTTAATGCGGTCAGTTATAAGCTGAACCTGAGAGCACTTCCAATACGTGTTGTCCTCAAGGACACTGGGAGTCTCCCGAACCTCCACATCCTGGAAGAGGAGCACATCACTACCCCAGCTGACTTCCGAATCTCACTTATTCTCGGCAACAATGGTAAACAGGACTAATCCTGTTCCCCTCTTCTGCTTGCCTCCTCTCGCCGAAGCCTCGGGACCCAAGCCCTCATCATATAGTCCTCAAATATTGCACTTAAGAGCTCAAATACTGCCACTCCTGCCAATGCCCCGTCTGGTTTACCTTGTTTTATTTTTATTGGCTATCTGATTCACACATCAGCCAGTTAGACCGCTTTTCTCCAACTCCTGTCCTGAAACCTGGTAGGTCAACTGTCCTTCACAACTCTTTCTCAAGCACCTGTCTTTGTTCCTGCCTGCAAGAGAACAAGATAAGCTCCCAGCTCTCTTTATATCTCCCTGCTTCCGCTTTACTCCTTCTCCTGTCCTTAAACCTACAAATTCAGCGATTCACTGCAGCTCGTTGCAAAGATCCCGCCTCTTCTCTTGTCTTAAAATGAAAGACAGTCGGGCAGATACTTGGATAGGAATGTTTTCCAAGTTTATTTGCAAAACGTGAATCAGCTTTTTTGGGAATTTTGGTTGGCATGAAATGGTGGGACTGAAGGGCCTGCTTCCGGGCAGTAACTGTTATGTTACCCAATGGTTTCAGTATCCTTGTTAATCCTATTTACCAAGGTCATTTCATAGGCTTCTTTTTTCACATTTAGTTTTCTTAAGATTTCAATGATATCCCGTATTATCCTCCAACCTCTCTTCCGATGACAATTTTCTGTCCCTGTTATATCCGTCTTATTCCCTGTTCAACCGTTCAAATCTTCCGTTAACCTTGGTTCTCTAAGGTTAGTATCGTTGTCTCTTACCCGTCCAGGGAGATGCTGATTATTAAAATCTCGTTTTAAGCGACTACCACTGATCAGCTGTCGTTTCCCCCTCTTGCAGCTTCTCTCAATCTCCCTCTCCTTGTTTCTGCCTTACACTATCGAAATCCGCTTTCCTCCAGATCACAGCCCTAACTCGAGTATTAACATTACATATTTTTGCTGACTAGAGTGAAGCTTACGGTACTCCGGTCACTGTTCCAAAAGAGTTCCTCCACAGAAACTTCAATCACTTGCCCGTTCAGATGCTCTAAGATGTCAATTACAGCCCTTTCCAAATTTGACTCTCCACGTACTACTTGAGCTAACCCTCTTGAATAAAATTTATGAAGTCTTTCTGATGTAAGGCTCGAGAATTAAGGAAATCCCAGTCAATATTGGGAGAGTTGAAATCCCCTCGGTCCTACACTTCTGCGTTTGCGCCACTTTGTCATCTGCCCAAATATCTGTAATATTGAATTCCCGCTCATATCTTTAAAGGTATCTCCAAGTTACTTCACCCGATAAAGCGAGATATTTGCAGACAACTTGACCTCACAAACTACCTCGTTACGACCTTGCACCTTTTTGTCCACCTGCACGACACATTCGCTGCATATGTCACAGTTTATTCCGCATTCTGTATTGTTTTCCCTTGTGCTACCTCAATGCACTGTGCACATAATTGAACTGCACTAATGGTATGCAAGGCAGGTGCATCACCGTACTTCGGTATAAGGGACAATTTTAAACCAATTCCAATTCTAACAGAGAAAGCCTTCTGACGTCAGGAGGTGTCAAAAGGCTTCAGGGCCATTGCGGCCAGTGGCTTGCATTAGTCCATCTAAAGTGAGCCCTGACTCTCTGACCTCTCCACCTCTCGGAACACTGAGGCCTTCCGGACGTGTGGAGCCCCAGGTCGGAACCATATTCATGTGATCGGACACCGGCGGCAGGTGTTGCCGGATCAGGTGCG
Source organism: Pristis pectinata (assembly GCF_009764475.1). Taxonomy (NCBI): domain Eukaryota; kingdom Metazoa; phylum Chordata; class Chondrichthyes; order Rhinopristiformes; family Pristidae; genus Pristis; species Pristis pectinata. The sequence goes on along the minus strand of NC_067445.1, from coordinate 1,591,841 downwards.
ACAGGGTCTAATGAAACAATCATGGGAATGAACTTCTCTAAAGAAAGTCTGAAGGAAATTGAAACTAATGTCCAAGCTGAAAAGGTCAACGTAATCAGCAATGATGTGATGAGAGTGTAAAGATGGAAAGCGATAGTAGAATTAGCCAGTGAACGGGGAGATTTATGTTATTGGACAGAAACTATACTCTAAACCCCTTCAGGGCTAATAGATGAACCTCGCGCCGAAAAGGACAAAGAGCTGGTGGTGGGAAACTGGCTGCAGACATTGCTCAGAGGACAACACTATTCTTGCTGGAGAAACATAGAAATAACCAGGAACAGACAAAGCTCCACTTTTAAAAGCAGATACCTCGGATGCCCGGTTGTGTTTTTTCCACTATCACTGATAACCAAAGAAATCAGGTAACGTTTGTTTATTTAACAGCAAATGCCACTTAACGAGGTAACAACGTAAAAAACATTCATAATACCAGTGCATTGGATTTGGAATGATGGTAAGAATGTTGCGTAATTCGACGTCTGTTTAACGGGATGGTGAAATGGAAATACCTTTTGGATTTTCTTTGTGGGACATGACGAATCTGGTACATTCTCCCAGACGACACGACTTGGGTCAATGCTTCTCAACTGATACTGTACCGACATGGCATTGCGCGGAGACAGTACTATTGTAGTTCCCTCGGTTTGGGAAGAGTGTTTCCGGGCTGACACCGGAGAGGAAAATCCTCAATCGCGTGGAAAGACTTGAATGTCTGCGGACAGTTTCTGGCAGAATCGAACTCTGCCCGGATTCGTGCCCCGCGTTCTCCACACTTCGCCACTGAACATCCACTGATTTATGGCTCAAATTACCCTGGGTCTGCTCTCAACCAGAGATTGATATCCCGGGCCAGAGCGGACCCAGGAATGACTCTGTGTTCGCTGGCAAACCATGCACTCTTCAGTGGCGGGATGCTCTAACAGCCTTTGACAACAGATAATGTTGAGGTGGAATCTACCGAATGCGTGTTTGCAAGCGGATTCAGATATTTATGGCATCGGACATCATAAATAAAACAAATTCGTTTTGTACTATATGAAAAAAATGTCAGAAATATAAATATGTGAATGTATTACAAAGCGTATTCAAACTCCTATCAACAATCAAGGCGTCAAAGTAACATAAATCAGGTTTTTAAATCTAAATACAACGTAATGCAATGTTTACTGACTGAGTTGACATAATCGACTGAGCAGCTGGCCAACAAGACACTACTGCTCGTCGTTGAAGCGCGTAATTTAATGACTGTGTCACATATATAACACTCAGTTACAGTACCTTACCTAGAATGCCGACGGCTGCAAGTACAGGATAGTAAATTCTGACGATGTAGTAAATTGCTGGATATCCCATTTTCTGCCCGCTGGTTTAAGGAGTCATTATACTCCAGGTGGAACGCTCATTAAGCCAATTAGTGCCATCCTCAGTGACATAAGCTACAAGCCTCTGAATAAACTCTCGGTGAGAGCTACATTTAAAATGGTGTCATTGTTTGACATATTTAACTCTTCGAGGGACATTACGAGCAATTTGCTTCGGTGTTATGTCGATAACTTGCAGAGGAGAAGTTTGCAAGTTCTGTTCTGTATCGTGTATATTCAGCAGCGGCGAACAAAACATGTCTTTGTATCTTTAGGTAACCAACGCTGCCTCCTTCAAATACCTGTCATTTATAACATTGGTGGCATCACATAGGCGTTTATGGCAGACTAAGCTTAATTTAGCAGTTGAAGTGAGGGACAAGCCATCCTGAGAGGGGACAGGTTCGCCGCTGCCTAAGGTTTCAGCTCTGGAAACGACAGCCACGGGCGGATAATGTACAAATTCACAGAAGTCACTGCATCCACTTACACCTCATGAATTCAACATGTCGAAAACAAGCTCAGAACCGCTGCCACGCACAGGCAACCAGTTGTCAGCAAACCGACTGCAGAATTTTACACGGAATGTGAACAATATTTTACAACAAGGGAACAGACCATTTGGTGCGAGGCATCGGACCTTGCCCATTGAAAGGCTTGACCAACTCATCTCGCATCGACATCGCAGGTGTAGCCTTTTGACCTTTATTTTTAATTTACATTTGTTGACCTTTATCAATGTCACAGAATTTAGGATTCCACCATAAATTCTGCCATGTCTTTTCCTGTCCGAAAAAATCTTTCCAGTAAATCCCATAATCCAGTAACGACCCCCCGCGTTCTTATACCGATGGTCATTTCCTATCATCTATCCTCGGACCTACGAGAAACATTCCTATATTGTCACGAAGCACAATTATTGAATGATGATCAATATTTATAGTACATTTAATTCAGGGAATACCACCGCCCATTGTCATCCTCAATTAATCTTTTCCTTCAAGCTCTGTATGAAGATCCCACATAGTCCGTCTCTAGTTATTTAACCATGAACCTGCCACGTCTCAATATCCTTTGGCCGAACACTTCCCTCTTGTCAACCGTGGTCTTCTGTGTCTATTTGATCCATATTGCCCCATTTATTCTTGCCAACAAAATCGCATACAAATGATTGCCCACCAACAATGTTTAATTCCCACCCTATTTTGACACAGTCCGTGCCTCAACGATGGCTCTAAGATCGGACCTTCACCCATGCCAAATTCTGGTTCCAGTTCTCAAATACATACAGCGTTTTCGAGGATTTGCATTTGCACTCCCGAAGTCTGCCTGTCGCAATATCTTACTGTTGACCTATGTTGATGTTTCTCCACCTGCACTGCACGATATTTTACTTTGCTTTCGGTGTCCTAAGTAGACCTTTAATCCATTGAAACGAGAAGAAACAACGGTCATTGGAGGTCATTAAGAGCTTGGTGTCTGGACCACCACCCTGACACATAATAGCCAATGTTTCACTGCAGCGTAAAGTTCCGTTCAGGGCACAGATACAATGACTGCGTTCACAATGTCCCCTTCTAGCCGTCCGCCAAAGCTAACAACCGCAGAGTTTTCTACAGCATACTCTATGGCCCACTCGCTTAGTCTGTCCTGTCGTCTTGAAAACTATCCTTCGGTTCCTGACAGCTCCGCTTCTCGCTCATCCTTGAGTCAGGAGCAGAACTGGAGAGAGAGGAAGGGAAGGAGGAGAGGGATAAGAGTGAGAGAGAGAGAGAGAGCGGGGGACGGAGAGAGAGACGGGGGCATTAATTTATATTAAGTTAGATGCCATTGATTTCATAAACGATATCCCCAATAAGCGGTCAGGGGACTTTGGCAGCTCTTGATGATCAGCAGAGAAGGATAACGTCAGGCAGAGCAATAGTGATTGGAGCCTCGATATTTAGGGGGACAGAAGGAGTTTCTCTGGCCGCAAAGAGACGCCAGGATGGTGTGTTTCCTTTCGGGTGGCAGGGTTGAGTATGTATCGGAGCTGCTGAGAAACACTCCCAAGGGGGGAAGTGGAGCGGCCAGAGGTCCTGGTGCACATTGGCACGAACAGCAGAAGTATAAAATGGGAAGAGGTCCTGCGCAGTGTGTATGGGGAGTAAGGAAAGAAATTCGAAAAGACGGACTCCGAAGGTAGTACTTCCTGGATTACTCCCGGTGTTAGGCAGGGCAGAAATAGAAAGACAGAACAGATGAATGTGCAGCTAAGGAGCAGGTTCCGCGTGGTCTGCTTCAGCTTCTTCGATCGTCTGAAGCATGGACAATGGGCAGAGGGGCGGGTTGACCATTAACTAGAGGAGTACCAAAGCCCAGACCGGGAATGTCTCTTGTGCTGTTCAGAAGGGTTTAAACGAGTTTGGCAGGAAAATGGGAACCACAGCCGCAGTTCAAAAGGCAGAAGGATTGAGAGGAAGGTACATGTCACGACCAGTAAGTCTGTAAGTAAGAATGCGCAGGAGCAAGGCAATAGACACGATGGGACTGACGGGTTGAAGTGCGTTTTATTAATGCTGAGAGTATGAAGTGAAAGGGTGATGAACGTACATCTCAGATCAGTATTGGGTCTATGATATAATGGCCATTACAGAGACTTGGTTGAGATAAGGACAGGACTGAATGTTTAATTCTCCAGCGTATCGATGTTTTAGAAAAGTTCGTTGTGTGTGCGTGTGTGTGTGTGTGTGTGTGTTGCCCCGTAACCTTTTTCCGGCGTTTACCTTTGTAAATAAATCATAGAGTTTGTACATCTCCCTTACCTTCTCTCGCTTGCTGGCTTCTCATAGTGTGCCAAGCACAACTGGGTTCCTGTGTTCTCTCATTTTTCTCTTTTGTTCTTGCTTTTTGTTCCCGTTCTCCTTTTGTCTTAAACTGCCCTTTATTTCTCTTCCTTGCATGCCTCCTACCAACACATAAGTTTCAATATAGATATAGATAAGGATAAGTATGACTTTGCGGGAGAAAGGTAAATTGGAACGGGGCAATTACAAGAGTATTGGACAGGAACTAGGGAAAATTAATCGGGTTGCTGTTTCTGGGCAAATTCCCATCTGAAATGTGGAGAGTATTTTAAGACCAACTGCACAGAATAAAGGACAGGTCCGTTTCGGTAAAAAAAATATAAGGAAGGACAACGATGGCAAGGTAATGGAACCTTGGATGTCGAGAGAGGCGGTGAATTTAGTCAAGCACAGAAAGGTTGTATCTAAGGTTGGGAAACTAAAACCAAACGGAACCCGTCAGGATTATACAGAGGCTGAAACAAAATTCAAGAATAGAATGAGGAGACCCAGGAGGGGACGTGAACAATCTTTGGCAAGTAGTATTCCCGTGGCATTTCCATAAATATGTCAAGGGCCAGAGGATAATGGGAATCGGGTAGGACCACTCAAGTATGAAGGCGGGAACATTTGGTTGGATGCGTAGGATGTGACGACGTTCTGAATGAGTATTTACCAAGGAGAAGGGCGTGTGGGATACTGAGTTCTGGGTGGAGCTTACCAATCGGCTAGGACATTTTGAGATTAAGAGGAGGTAGTGTTGGGTCTCTTAAAGAACATGAAAGAGGATATTCCTTGGACCTGATAGGATATACCCCAGCTTATCTAGAGAGGCAAGAGATGAGATTCCTGGGGCCTTGACCAAGATCTTCGTGTCCTCCCTAGCAACAGGCGAGGTCCCGGAGGACTGGCGAGCAACTGATGCCGTTCCATTGTTCATGAAAGTAAATAGGGATAATCGTGGAAACTATGCACTGGTTATTGTTACGTAAGTGATAAGGAACAATTGGAAAGGATTCTTAGGGATCGGATTTATGAGAATTTGGAAAACCATTGTTTAGTTGGGGACAGTCAACGTGGCTTTTTGCAGGACAAGTCGTGTCTTACCAAATTGATTGAGACTTTCGAGGAGGTGACGATGTTGATTGATGAAACGAGAGCTGTGTATGTTTTCTGTATGATTTTTAGCGAGGCCTGTGACAAGCTCCCTCATGGGACGCTCAGCCAGAAGATTAGGATGCATAGGATTCACAGAGAGTTGGCCGTTTGGATTCAGAATTGGCTTGCCCATAGGAGGTAGAGTGCAGTAGCCGATTGGACTTATTGTGGTTTAAGGTCTGTGACGAGTGATGTTCCGCATGGATTCGTACTGGAGCCTGTAGTGTGTGGTATATACAGACGTATATATAAATATGACCTACATTCGAAGTTAGATGGGCGGGTTAGTAAGTTCGCAGACGATAGAAAGATTGGTGGTATTCTGAATAGTGCACATGCTTAACAAAAGATTCAAAGAGATATAGATCAGTTGCCGAAATGAGCAGAGAAATAGCAGATGGTGTGTAATTTGTTTCAAAACCAGATGTTGCACTTTGGGATGTCGTCCCGAAATCAATGTTCCCTTTCCGTCCGCTGTAAATAACACAGTGCTACAAGGTCGATCCGAACAAATACCTTTATTAGCAGTGCACCGCTAGGAGAATTCTCTTCAGCACTCACTAAGAGTCGCTTCCCGAGTTCTCCCCAAACAAAGGGCAGACAGACATTCATACAGGAATTGTCACGCACATCCCATGCAAACGGCGCCGCAAGTTTCGGTCAAGCTATAGAGATCCCGAGACAACTATCACACGTTTTGTCTTAGTATAATTGAGTTATAATCAAGGCTTTCAAAGGCAGGTATCACCCTTCATTGTTCAGACCAAGTCTTCACCTCGATGTTAATTACACTCAGTATCGCCACCGTCTGACATATCGTAATGGTTCGTGACCCGAAACAAAGGAAGTTAACATACTTAACATTCCAACCTAACTAGTGGGTCAGCAGCTTGCTATTCCTTGCTAAAGAAATATAAATGCATATATCTATATATATATATATATATATAGTTTGCCAGTTATAGGTATGGTTGCAATTCTTAACCCTTCACTTCCTCAGGGTGATCAGATGTAAAGGCTCAGTACTATGTTAATTGCAAGACCATTAACAGTGTTGATGTGCAGAGAGATCTTGGGGTGCAAGTCCATAGCTATCTGAAAGTAGCTTCGCAGGCCGATAGGATGGTAATTTAGGCGTGTCGCATATTTGCCTTTATTAATTGAGCTGTGAGTTATACATGAGAAAGGTATGATGCAGAATTATTGATCTCTGGTTGGCTGCAGCTGGAATAACACATTCCATTCTGGTTGCCAAATTACAGAAAGCATATGGAGGGCTTCTTAAGGAGTGCAAAAGAATGTTACCAGAATGTTAGCTGGATTAGAGAGCATATGTGATTGGCAGAGCTTGGGAAAACTTGGGTTGTTTACTCTGGAGCGGCGGAGGCTGAGGGGAAACCAGATAGAAATATGGAAGATTCGCAGCGGCATGAATAGAGTAGACAGTCAGCATCTTTCTCCCAGATACGAAATATCAAATACGAGAGCACATGCATTCAAGGAGAGGGGGACTAAGTTCAAAACAAATGTGCGGCATGTTGTTTACACAGAGAGTTTTGAGTGCCCGGAATGCGTGCCAGGGGTAGTCGTGAAGCGAATGCGATGGAGACATTTAGTAGGCTCTGAGATAGGCGATGAATGTGCAGACAAAAGTAGGATAGACGTGTAAACAGAAGGGATTGTTTTAGTTTGGCATTTAATTATTAGTTTATGACTTCAACACAACATATTGGGCTGAAGGGCCTGTTTCTGACGACACTGTGCTATGTTATCTGAGAAGAATGCATAGTGGAGACAATTAATGATGATTCAAATCTGCTGCAAGAGTCGCCATCTCTTCCTGAGAGGTAATAATTCGTTACAGTGAGCATGCGATCTCGTCTACAGCTCAGCTCGGTGAGGGAAAGTGGCTGCTGTATAAGGTGGTGAAGAAGGCACAGGGCATGTTTGTCTTCACCGATCGGAAAATGAGAGAGAGCTTTGTGTCTTTATGTTGCAGTTACACAAAACACGGGTTGGATCGCAGTTGGCATGTTGTGTGCAGTTCTGCTGGCCATACTATGCCATGCGTGTCACTGTCCTGAGAGTGCACAGGACATTCACCTGGATGTTGCTTGTTTTGGAGGACTTGAGTTATGCAGAGTGTTTGGATACACCGGCTTTCTCTTCCCAGGAACAAAGGAGGCAGAGGGGGACCAGATCGATGTACATATAGTCATGCGAAGCATAAATCGGGTAGGTCGTCAAGGTTTTTTCTCCTGTGGGAGTGGTTTCAAAAATAAGGCGGCATAGTTTTGTGAGAATTAGGGGATTTTCAGTGGAACTCAAGTTTTTCTTTCACAGAGTATTTGAATCTGGAATGCGCAACCAGAAAAATCAAATACAATTTCCACGTTTAAGAGGTATTTGGACAGACACAAGAAACTGCAAAAGCTGTAATTTGCAGCAATAAACGAGCTGCTGGAGAAACAGTGGAACTTAAAGGAGGAAATAGTGAGGAAAGGTCTCGGAACTCCCTTTGAAGACAAGAGGCAAACCTCAAATATCGGCATTCCTTGCAGAGACTGCGCATTAAAGCAGCACAATGGAGACACAAAAGACTGCAGATGCTGGAATCTGGAGCAACAAGCAATCTGCTGGAGGAACTCAGCGACAGATACGCTCCAAATGTGGGCAAACGGGATGAGTATAGATCGGCAAATCGGTCTGCATCGAAGTCTTGGGCCGAAGAACCCGCTTCTGTGCTGTGCGACTCTGACTCTATAACTGCGAGCCTGCTGTATAGGTTCTGTGAGGCCATCCGAAGCAAGTTAATGGTAAACATTTTCTGTACTATTTCATAACCAAGTTTATTGTTAACACGTGATGATTAATGTTTTACAAACGTCAGCTCCAGTCCATCATAACGCACTCGCTAATCAAAAGAAGTATTTACAAAAAGGTATCGTGTCAAAATTGCAATAAATACACAAGTGGTGCCAGCTGTGGTACATTACAATTACTGGGAAAATGATCCACAGAAAGCTCTTCAGATGTCAATTTTGAAAGCAGCCAACCGAAACAAACACACACTCACACACACACACACACACACACACACACACACACACACACACACACACACACACACACACACACACATAAACACAAATTCTCTCTCACACGCACTCACACACACACACACACACACACACACACACACACACACACACACACATAAACGGAGTACAGGAAGGAGAGCGAGAGCCGAAAGACATGGTATCAAAACAACAACCTCTCCCTCAGTGGCAGCAAACTAAAACAGCTGAGCATTGACATCAGGAAACGGGACCGAGTGCATGCCCCTGATGTGTCAATAGTTGTTGATATGGAAATTATTGGGAGCTTCAGATTACAAGGTGTAAATGTCACCAACATTTTATTCCTGGTCAAGCCACGTGTACGTTATGGCCAAGAAAGCACACCAATGTCTATGCTTCCTGTGAAGGCTGAGGGGAAATTCACCGTGTCCCCGATGACTCTCACCACTCTTTAGAAATGCACCATAGGAAACATCCTATCAATGCATTGCAGCTTGCTGTGGCAAATCCTCTGCCCCAGACCTCAGGAAATTGCAGTGAAATAAACCCAGTCCATCACGCAAACCAACTTCCACTCCATTGACTCTGTCTATACTTTTCGTTGCCGTGGGAAAGTGGGCAACATAATCAGGGAGCCTTTCCACTCCGGTCATTCTATCCTTTTCTCCTGCTTTCGGTCATACGATACAAAACACTTGAGATCACACAGCACCATCCTCAAGACAGTTGTTTTGAGAAACTTGAACGGACCTCTCACACGTGAAAGATGAACTCTTGATCTCTCAATCTTCCTCCTCATGGTCTTTGTATTTTATATGTCTATCTGCAGGGCACTTTCTCTGTAACTGTAACAATATATTCTGTGTTTTTATGCGTTTACCACATATTTATGGAATGATCTGCGCAGAAGGCATGCAAACAAATGTATTTCACTGTACTTCCGTACATGTAACAATAATGCAGCATTTACCAATTACCAGTCATACACACAGTATCACTTACAGACGCACATTCACTCACAGGAATACTACTTATTCGTAAAATGTTGAAGTAACAATTGTCAAAAGTATATTTCAGTGCCAGAATACAGAGAAACTCTGAGGTGCTCAGATTCTCGTTTACGCTGAACTCTGGTGGTCTCACGTTGAAAACAAAATCTTGGGGGCAGTTTATTTCCTGCAATTTACACTAAATTTGGGAGAATGTGTTGCGAATTCGGCTCTTTGTGCGTTCGACATCTGTATTAAACCTCACCGTCAATATTGCCGAGGTGTGAGTTGAAGGAGAGCCAATAAGCACCATGGTCAACCGTGGAGAACACATGATGTGAGTTAAAACAATGTCAGCGCTGATTTTCTCTTCCGGAATAAGGGGAGATGGGGATTCGAGGTAGCAAAGATAATTAACAGAACAGCAAGCCATTCGGACACTCGTGTTGAAGGCTTTCGAGAAAATGTCATCAACTCGTTCCTGCAGGGTGTTTCTATGGCCCAGTATGTCACAGCTCAGACAAGTGATATTTAAATATCACGGGTTACTCACTCACCTCCCCACCACTTGCCCCCCACCAACCCCCCCCCCCCCCCAGCGTTTCAGGCCGCGAGTTACAATCTCGCAGGATCACCTTGAATGATAAAATAACCAGCTCCACTTTTCCTTCCAGCTTTTATCTAAATCCACCTCGACTGTTCCTGGACCAATTTGATATATTTATTTCTCAAAGAAACGTTACTTAATTGAGAATCTTTTCCCCACCCCAAAGCAAGTCATGTTCGACTGTGCACCTGTGCCTAACGGTCACAGACCGTCATCACTTTAGGCCTGATTTCCCTCAACATCTCGAGCAATTGATCCCCCAGAACCATGTATTTGGATTTATTGTGAGGTAGGAACGGCGCGGCAGTTTTTTAATGCACCCTACTACTTCCCTTGAGGTTGCGAACAGAGCCTGTTTGTGTCATTGGACCACGTTAGGGCATCAGAGGTTCCGACGGACCTTTCTACGGTTCTATGTAGACCCTCAAATACAAGGAGGAGAACGATGACTCACAGGGGAGGCTGAGAGATAACCCGCCAGATGATTGAAACAATGAAGGCTGCAGACAAAACACAGGAAAACAGGGGACATTGGTGGATCAAATTGGGAGACAAGGAATGAAGGTGATCGGCAAAAGTGACGTGGGGATTTTTGCGTTGCACAGCGGGTGGGCGTTTGTCGCGTGAGCTTGTGGCTTTCAATTGATCAGGATAGGTATCCGGTAATTGAATAATGTTCAACGTTGTGCGGAGAGGGCTAGGTCGTGTGATTATCTCTCCTGTTCTTATATTGTCTCGTTCCGTGCTGTACCATTCTCTGAACCAGCGCTCCTGTGCCGATGTTGGACACAACGGGCTGCAGCCGAGTACCTGGCGTGCGGACATTGAGCCTCCTCGAAACCGGCAGCGTTTCCGGTGAACACACAGACTGTGGACAGGGCATATCGGGAAAGATTCAGTGGTTTTCCTTGGCCTGGGACACATCCGAACCCTCCCAGTTTCCGGTCCCCTCAAAGGACCACTTCCAACTTCCAGCTCTCAGCCTCTCCACGGAGAAAGTCTCCAGAATCACTGGCCACACAACCAGCCAGCCGCCTCTACTTCTTGCCTCCCGCCTGTAATATGCTCGAAACACGGCAACGGCTCAGGCCTCACAGCAGGACCAGATGGCCAACTGTCGCCACTGTCGAGCAGCCAACCGCTCTTCGGGTAACTACAGAAAACAAGCCACCATGGCTGAGCCTGAACATAAACCCAACCACGCTGTGTCTCCGGCTGTGCAAACAGACTGTATGTCCTTGCCGATGTGAAATATTTACATCGACCCCTCCTTCCGGAGAGGGATGATTAAGAGAGGCAAGGAGCTTCCGCGTCACTATTCAGTTAAACTGAAGAAGGTAGCATTCAGAGCGAGGGTGTAACACGTTTTCGTGTTCATACAGCTCGGTGAACCGGCCAGAACATTCCTGGATACATCCAAGGAGGGGTATCAACTACATTGATGAAACAGTTAGTGCTCCGCCTTCAACGTGGCTGATCCGAGCTTAACTGAACAGAAGGATATTAAGGGACGTCACCACGGTAAAACCAACAACAACGAGTCGGAGAGGTCTGGGGAGTTGGAAATGGTGATGAGTTCCGTGTGTTCGGCCTTGTTTCATCATGATATGGTCACCAGTCACGGGGTGATTATGTTTTCCAATGATCTAGGGAAAGCACTGAAGAGGCGCTTATTATGTCAGAGATTTCGCTGATAGATCAGCCTTCTGCCCCAGTCAACACACCGCCGAGCGCAGTATATACTGACCATATCAACACTGAAGGGTGATTTCATCAGAAAAATTTTATCCTGGGGTCGGTTGGTCATTATTTTCATCCACAGACAAGCTCCAGTGGACAGGAAATTATTCAACAACCATTTCGCCGCCAACAACACACACGGTGGAAGGAATCCAGCACTGACAATTACTCCTAGGCTCAGTCTAACGTTATTCTCATTTATTCAGAAGCGACATTACGGCATTGTCTGATCCTGACAGCATCACACTCCCCACCATCGGTCCATCAACCGGGAACAAGCGACGAGAAAACAGACACTGGGCCAAAGCGATTTTAATTGTTTATTCGTTGTTACTATTAACAACCAGTTTCCTGTTTGAGTCACATACGGGGCGATTCTTCAGAGAGCGGTTGTCGGATAAACTACAATGTCAATTATTCCCACAATTCTCTCACACTGCAAGATAATCATATAGCGGTTGCTTATGTATGATGTTATTGGGCGAAATAAACAGGCAGCACTGGATAAACTACTGCAAATGCAACTGAAAATCTTTGTAGATATACTTATCAGACCTTGTCTGCGACGGTTTCTATGATTTGACTAATCTAACAATGAGATTGACGGGGTATTTCACTGCCTTAGTCAGCTCCTGTCGAAACTTTCTCTGTGTCACGACATAAATTCCCGTGTTAGTGCAGGTGCTGAGAAGCTGCAGCATGAATGCGATTGGGGGAAGTTTACTTCCTGTGAAGTACTCAGCACCCAGAACACGCTCAGATACCACATATCCGACCTCAGTGCTCCACAACAAAATGAAACTGCTGGATATACAGAAGATTAAAACTATGGATTTCCTTCGGTTCTCCATTTCCGGGTCCTTGTGCTTCTCTCCATTGCTGCTGCCCCGGAGCCTCCTGCGGACTCCGCCCGACGTTAGAATGTATCTGGCTGTCAGTGAATTGACCAACAATAACAACACGAATGGGAGGCAAGAGGTTAAAATAAGCATTAGCAATTCAAATGAAGCCCATGAGAATGAATTTAAAAATGCCCATTTCCAGCTACACCCTCGAGGTACATTGCCAATGATATATTCTGGGCCCATGGTAAAGTACCAGGGGATGCTGATGAAACAGCTAAGCGCAATGACCGTTCCGATGACAACACTCGCTGTTCTCTCTGTGCAATATTTTACTGTCACCTTATGACAACAGATGGCCGCAAACCGATCAAACGTGAAGCTCACCGTGAGCCAGACAGAGGCCACAGTGGCTGCGTACGCCAGGGCAGTGTTGAGGGAGCACACGGGGGTGATGGTCAGGAATAAAAGTGGGAAATACATTTCAACAATAGCCTTCAATATGACGTCACTGATGACGACCAGGAGATCAGCCGCTGCCATTCCCACCAAATAGAGAGTGATACATTTGGAGAGACCGCACTTTCCTCGGGACAGGATCACAATCGCCACCAAGTTAACTGTAAAAGGGAGAAGAAAAATGAAAGGGCGTTATACTGAGATCAGGAAATGCATCCTCTATTGAAATAATTTCTGGGTTACATGAAGAACTGGTTTTAGAATATACACTAAATGGAATCACAATAGTCATTAGTGGGGAGTCGAGCATACACATTCACGTGTTCTGACAACTCCAGGACTAAGGTTGGATCCTCTCCTCGGAAACTGACCATGTAGTGTTTACCCGCTTTCATCGTCACCGGCGGGGTCACCGGCCACCGAAGTTTACCTATTTCCCGCTGTATCTCAGAGACATTGCAGTGTGTTAACTCGTTGCTGTAAATTACCCCATAGTACAGGATGAGGTCAGCAGGGAGGGGGTGTGTATGTGAGGCAGAGAAAGCCACAGGGCTGCGGTAAGCTACAGGAGGAAGTGGCTGAGTGGATGCTTCATTGGGTATGACCTCGACTCGATGGGCGTAATGGGATCATTTTATACCGTAATAAATACTGAAATTGAAATGCAGTTGGAGCAAAAACGAAGGTGGGACAAAGAACACAACCCTCGAACAAACAAAGTCTATGGAGTGCAGGGGATGTCACTGAATCAATAAATGTACCGAACACAAGGCCACCTCATGGTTCCATTTGAAATCCCACCGCTTCTTCAAATCCTTCACTGGTTTCAGTAAATTCACAAAGCAGTTCACTGGCCTCTTCACCGCGCCGTTCATCTGCTCTCGGTATCAGCCTTGGGTCAGCTATGAATTCCCGCTCTTGTGTGCGTGCTCAGAAGCTGAGCATGAACGTGCAATACGCCGGATGTCAAGGGCTGAGGCTCGGAGAGAGGAAGACATACAACATATCCTCCGGCTCCGCTTCATGACAATGTCAAACTGCCGGTTACACTGAAGAGAAAAATGATGGATCTCCCGCTGGCCAACATTGCCGGATCCTTGACTTTTTCTCAGACAAGCGAACAAGAGTGGCGGGCGGACTCGATAAACCGCGCGTCGGATAAAGACACGATGAAGTTTTAATCGCCATAAGTGCTGGGGCTGCAATGGGCCTTGCAAAGTGCTATTGGTAGAGCAAATTCCCAAGGAATGATTTTAGAAGGCAATTCGTTAAGCACAGTGTGCCAGACCAACATATGGTTGGAAATGGGCAGGGTGAAAGTGCAGTGGGGACTGGGCACGATGAAGGTGCAGTGACGACCGGCAATGGTGGAAGTGCTTAGGGGAACGGTCAGCTTGAAGGTGCAGTGAGAACCGGGCAGGGTGAAGGTGCAGTGGGGACCGGGAAAGTCGATGGTGCAGTAGGGATCTGGCAGGGTGAAGGTGCAGTGGGGACAGTGCAGGGTGAAGGTGCAGTGCGGACCGGGCAGGGTGAAGGTGCAGTGCGGATATTGAAGGATGAAGGTGCAGTGGGAACGGGCAGGGCGAATTTGCAGTGGCGTTTGGGCAAGGTGAAGCTGCAGTGGGGACTATGCAGGATGATCGTGCAGGTGACACTGAAGCTGGATGTGAATGACATTTCCTTCCCTCCTCTCTGGTCTTTCTGCAAATTCTTCCCTTTATTTTGCTCCTCTGCTAAGGGAAATGCTGCATTAATTCTGTATCTAGGCTAACGATTATTATCTGGTCTTCATTAAGACTCCCCTAACTATCGGTGCCATCGAAAACATAGCCACTTTCTCCAATAATTTCTCATTCCTCCAACTTTCCACGTGGAAGAAAAGGTGCGTAATTATCCACTGCTGTCTTTCCGGTCAAATCACATCATTGCTGTAATTTGGAGACGATATCTCGCCGCGATGCTCAAACTGTGACCAAACTTGTGTGGAAACCGCTTCACACATAATATCTTGGCTCTGGAATAACAGGGTAATTTGAAGATCTGTGCACACACAATCCATTTGACAGAATGATTTACGTTCAAACAGAACAACGTCATGGATTTACAGACCAGAGTTTTCGTCCAACATTCACATCAGTTCTCCCCAGATTCGACAATTCATCAACACACTCTGTTTAACTTACAGCTGCGATGTAAACGAATACCTCGCACATTTTTTTTTGGTGGGAGTGGAAACCGGTGCAGTCGGAGAAAACCAACAGGTTGACAGGGAGAATGTGCAACTTCAACACAGACAGCACCAAAGGTCAACATCAATCCCTGGCCGCTTGAACTATGAGGCGGCAATTCCAGCAGCCGAGCTACTGCGTCGCCCATGGAGAAGAGGAATTCAGAGTTTGACACCGAGGTCAGCAATGAGTTTGAGCAACAACTAAAGGACATTGAACGAATGACCAAAAGGAAAAATCAACAGACCTCAGACCAGCTACAACACTGTACATTCGCAGTAAAGCAAATAGAGTGAGGAATGTAGAAGTTGCCAGTAAACGAAGTCGGGACATCTGGGGCGTGCAGTGGAGTCAACATCGATTATCAGGCAAAATGAGTTACTATAGGAAGTTTACCTCTGACCCCACATTCCTCTTTGTGATATACAACTTACACCGCACAAAGCCATTCAGTTCGCTTTCCAGCAACCTATTCTTGTCGCCCTCTGACACCAGAGGGCATTACCCAGGATCGTCACTGCCAGGTCAGTGTCCCGCAGCACACAGACCCATTCCCAACTGGAACAGGTGCTGCTTTTCTCCACCAACTTTGGGTCACAGACCAGTGATCTCTCACCACACACCATTTTGGTAACACCGTCGGTCACAACGGAGCAGCTGTTCAACAGCCCTCTTCAGTCAGCTGGTGTGAAGGCTATGGAAGCGCACACGTTCCAGTCACAGAACAACAAGGGATGGGGAACAGACACGCACTAGCGCCTCGTCCGTAACCCAAGTCCACACCCTAATACACAGATCTGATCTCAGATTCGGACTGAACCTTGTCAGGGATTGAAATGTGCTCTGTCCCGGCAATAACAGGTCACCATCTCTCTGGACCACAGTCTGAAATTTATATAAGCTGGAAACACATCAGCGCAAGCAGCACCACAATGTACAAAGGGGACTGGACAAACTTGTAAACTGTTCCATTTCTGGATACGGAGCATCACTCCAACTGACCAGTAGGGAAATAATAAAAAAAAAACTCTGGATTCCGAAAATCGGAAATAGAAACATGGAAACATAGAAACCCTACAGCACAATTCAGGCCCTTCAGTACAAAAAGTTGTGCCGAAGATGTCCCTACCATAGCAATTACTAGGCTTACCCATAGCCCTCTATTTTTCTAAGCTACATGTACCTATCCAAAAGTCTCTTAAAAGACCCTATCTTATCCGCCTCCACCACAGTTGCTGGCAGCGCATTCCACGCACTCACCACTCTCTGAGTAAAAAACTTACCCCTGACATCTCCTCCATACCTGCTATCCAGCACCTTAAACCTTTGTCCTCATGTGGCAACCATTTTAGCCCTGGAAAAAAACCTCTGACTATCCACAAGATCAATCCCTTTCATCATTCTATACACATATATCAGGTGATCCCTCATCCTCCGTCGCTCCAGGGTAAAAAGGCCTAAATCACTCAAACTGTTTTCATAGGGCATGCTCCCCAATCCAGGCAACATCCTTGTAAATCTCCTCTGCACCCTTTCTGTGGATTCCACGTCCTTCCTGTAGTGTGGCGACCAGAACTGAGCACAGTACTCCAAGTGCGGTCTGACCAGAGTCCGATATAGCTGCAACATTACCTCTCGGCTTCGAAATTCAATTCCACGATTGATGAAGGACAATGCACCGTATGCCTTCTTAACCACAAAGCAGCTTGTTTGAGCGTCCTATGGAATAGGATCCCAAGATCCCTCTGTTCGTCCACACTGCCGTGAGTCTTATCATTAATACTACATTCTGCCATCAATTTGACATACCAAAGTGAACCACTTCACACTTATCTGGGTTTAACTCCATTTGCCAATTCTCAGCCCAGTTTTGCATCCTATCAATGTCCCGCTGTACCTTCTGACAGCCCTACACGCTATCCACAACACCTCCAACCTTTGCTTCATGAGTAAACGTACTAACCCATCCCTCCACTTCATCATCCAGGTAATTTATAAAAATCATGAAGAACGAGAGTCCCAGAACAGATCCATGAGGCACACCACTGGTCACCGACCTCCATGAAGAATATGACCCATCAACAACCAATCTTTCCCTTCTGTGGGCAAACCAGTTCTGGATCGACAGAGCAAAGTCTATTTGGATCCCATGCCTCCTTAATTTGTCAATGAGCCTTTGCATGGGATACCTTATCAAACGCCTTTCTGAAATCCAGATACACTACATCTTCTGTTATTCCTTCATCAATGTGTTTAGTCACATCCTCAAAACATTTTAAAAAAGGCTCGTAAGTCAGGACCTACCCTTGACAAAACCATGCTGACTATTCCTAATAATATTACACCTCTGCAAATGTTCATAAATCCTGCCTCTCAGGACCTTCTCCATATACTTACCAACCAATGAAGTAAGACTCACTGGTCTCTAATTGGCTGGGCTATTTCTACTCCATTTCTTGAAAAAATAGCAACAACATCCGCAACCCTACAATCCACCGGAACCTCTACCGTCTTCATGGATGATACAAAGGTCATCGCCAGAGGCTCAGCAATCTCCTCCCTCGTCCTCCACAGTAGCCTGGGGTACATCCCATCCTGTCTCGGCGACTTATCCAAATTAATGTTTTCCAAAAGCTCCAATACATGCTCTTTCTTAATATCTACATGCTCAAGCTTTTCAGTCTGCTGCAAGTCATCACTACAATCACCAAGATCCTTTCCCACGGTGAATACTGAAGTAAAGTATTCATTAAGTACCTCTACTATATCTTCCGGATCCATACACACTCTCCCACTGTTACACTTGACAGGTCCTATTCTTTCGCGTCTTATCCTCTTGCTCTTCACATACTTGTAGAATGCCTTGGGGTTTTTCATTAATCCTGCCCGCCAAGGCCTTCTGATGGCCCCTTCTGACTCACCTAATTTCCTTTTAAGATCCTACTGTTAGCCTTATACTCTTCCAGATCTCTAACATTCCGTAGCTCGCTGAACCTTTTGTAAGATTTTCTTGTCATTCTGACTGGATATGTTACTGCCTTTGTACGCCACGGTTCCTGTACTCTATTATAACATCCCTGTATCATTGGAACGTACCTAAACAGAACTCCATACAAATTTCCCCTGAACAATTGCCACATTTCTTCCATACTTTTACCTGAGAACATATCTTCCCAATTCAAGCTTCCAATTTCCTGCCTGAGAGCCTCATAATTCCCCTTACTCCAATTAAACGCTTCACTAACTTGTCTATTCCGATCTCTCTCCAATGCTATTGTAAAGGAGATAGAATTATGATCACTATCTCCAAAATGCTCTCCCACTGAGAGATCTGACACCTGACCAGCTTCATTGCCCAGTACCAAATCAAGTACAGTCTCTCCTCTTGTAGGCGTATCTACTTATTGTGTCAAGTAACCTTCCTCTACACACCCAACAAACTCCACCCCGTCTCAACCCCTGTTCTAGGGAGATGTCAATCGATATTTGGGAAATTACGATCTCCGATCACGACAACTCTGCTATTATTACGCCTCTCGAAGATCTGTTTCCCCATCTGCTTCTTGATATCCCTGTTACTATTAGGCGGCCAATTGAAAACACCCAGTAAAGTTATTGTAACGTTCCTGTTCCTAACCGCCACCCACAGAGACTCGGAGGACAATCCATCCATGACGTCCAACTTTTCTGCAACCGTGACACTATCTCTGATCAACAGTGCCACGCCCCCACCTCTTTTGCCTCCCTCCTTGACCTTCCAGAAACGTCTAAAACCCGGCACTTGAAGTAACCATTCCTGTCCCTGAGCCATCCAAGTCTCTGTAATGACCACCACATCATATCTCCAAGTACTGATCAACGCTCCACGCTCGTCCTCTTTGTTTACAATACTCCTTGCCTTAAAATAGACACATCTCAAACCATCAGTCTGAGCACGTACCTTCTCTATCACCTTCCTATCCCCCCTCTCGCACTGTAGGCAATGTTTCTCTATTTGAGAGCCAACCGCCTCTTTTCCAGTCTCTTCAGTTCGGTCCCACCACCCAACGCTTCTAGTTTAAATTCTTTCACGTGGCCTTAACAAATCTCTCCGCCAAGATATTTGTCCCCCGGGATTCACTTGCAACCCATCCTTTTTGTACAGGTAGTAACTCTTCCAGAAGAGGTCCCAATGATAAAAAATCTGAATCCCTGCCCCCTGCTCCAATCCCTGAGCCACGCATTTATACTCCACCTCATTTTATTCCTATATTCACTATCGCGTGGCACAGGCAGTAATCCCGAGATTATTACCTTTGCGGTCCACTTTTTCAGACTTCTTCCTCGCTCCCTAAACTTACTTTTCAGGACCTCATCCCTCTTTTTATCTATGTCGTTGGTATCAACATGTACCACGACTTTTGGCTGTCCTCCCTCCTGCTCAAGAATGCTGTGAACCCGATAAGAGACATCCTAGACCCTGGCACCTGGAGGGCAACATACCATCCCGGATCACGCTCACGTCCACAGATTCTCCTGTCTGGTCCGCTGACTATCGAGTCCCCTGTCACTTTTGCCCTCCTCTTCTCCTCCCTTCCGTTCTGAGCAGCAGGAGCAGTCCCAGTGCCAGAGACCTGGCTACTGCCGCTTGATACTTGCAGGTGATCCCCCTCAACAGGATCCAAAGCCGAATACCTGTTTTTGAGGGGAACAGCCTCTGGGGTCCTCTGCTCTGTTTGCCTGTTCCCTTTCTATTTCTCTCCCCTGACCGTCACCCATTTATCTACCTCCTGGACCCCAGAAGAACCTGCTCTTGGGGAGTGGGGTGTGACTGCCTCCCGAGGAACAGCATCTACATATCTCTCTCCCTCCCTGATGGTTTTCAGTATTTGAAGCTCAACAATTCTGAGCCGACGTACCTCCAGCCTCAAGCACTTACTGCAGATGTGGTCATCGTGCACCACAGCAGGGTACACTAGCCTCCACTTCATGCAGCTGCAGCACATCGCCTTGCCCTCCATCTGAACCTTGTTTTCCTTAACTAGCTGTAGTCTACTTAAAAGTTATAACAATAACAGTAAACCTCAGCTTTACTTACCAGCTACTCAGCAGTGTTGTTGCATATGACCTCCGCCTCTTGATGCCGAAGCCTATTGTGCCAAACCCACTCACTCTGACCCTGTCCACTCCGACAATTGCCGCTCCAAAATGGCCACTACGCTTGACACGACCTACTTTTTATTGGCCCTTCTAAATTAACCCGGACCTGAATTAGTCCTGAAGTTAGCTCGTAACGGAGGGTGCTGCATAAATGGAAACATTGTAATATAATTGGTAGATCCCAGCAGGTCATACTGTACTGTCATCACAGACTTTGATACAGCAAGATCCAAGATATATCAAAGAGATATTACATTTTACACAGATTGTTAACTCGCTGACCGTGACCCCTGATGCCACGCTGTTTCCGATGGACATTGGAAGCCTGTGCACAAATATAGAATCAGACAGGGACCTGAAGGCTGTTAAAAATATCCAAGGAATAAACCCTGACACTGGCAGACCAGATGAAGCTTTGTTCAACTACTTTACCTGGGCCTGACAAAAAAATTACTTTCAATTCAATGACGAATGCTATATGCACGTCAAAGAGACAACAACGGGAAAGAAGTTTGCCTCAGTTTCTGCCAACATATAAACGGCATTATGGGAAGATACAGTCTTCCGGAACTGCCCAGGCGACCAATGTGTTATTACAGTCACCCAGATGAAATTTGGAGAGTGTGAACACATTCAAATACGGATTTGGAGGTAGGCATAGAAATCTTTTACAACCATCACCCAAGGTCAAAGCTACAGCAATTACATGGAAAATAAACTTTCTGGACACCATCACCTTTAAATTGGCCTCTGAAAATGAGGGCCATAAATTGGCTATTAAAGTATTTTTTAAAACAACAGACACCTACACACCCATACACACTGCAAGCCACCATCCGAAACATACATTCAGAGGCAGAATAAAATCACAATGCTCTCATTTCCATCACATTTGCATCAAGTAGAAATCCACCATATCATTCTGACTTCACAACATCACCGTGAACTTCACAACATGAGCAACACTTTAACACAGACAAAGGAGCTCAACTCTCAGTTCAACAGCCACATTATCTCGCCCGGTTCCAGACATCCCCTGTGTTCCACCCATTGCCCTCCCCACTTGCTCTGCCACCCACACTAACTTGCTTCCTCCATTTCTCTGTCCTTATCAAGTGACTTCTACCTGAAAACTTCACTGGTTCTCATTCCACAGATCCCGCCTGAGCTGCTGAGTTTTGCCAGCAGTTCAAAGTTTCATTGCAGACCAGCGGGGACTTATTCCGGGATGTGGAAATAGTACACGCCGTCTGCGAATAAAGAAAGTGGATGGAAGTGAAACTCGAGCGTGTCTCGGGCAGCCGAACGACAGCGCCGGTCTCACACCCGGGCGGGAGTATAAATGGCTGATCTCCAGTCCCTGAAAGAGAAAGGAAGTCTCTCACACTGTCACTGCTGACCTGACACTGGCGGCTGTTTTACACATCATACTACAACACCTTCAGCAGTCAAAATACAACATGGCAACTCTGCCTGAGATCACAGTTTGAATGAAGGCACCGGGTTAAGTTACAAGCAACAGTAGGATTGAGCAGATCTCACCACAGAATTATACATCAGTGTTACAGGCCATTAATGTGGCCCAGGTCCATCACCAGCACCTACAGAGTGAACAGAGGTGAACAGGGTGAGTACCTGTGTGTCACTACGCACCGGGAACACCGACGGCTGCCAGAACTGGATAGTAAATGGCCAGGAATTGTTCAAGTATCCCGGTTCCCATGTTCGCGGAGAAGTGGTGATTCCTCTGTTGATGTAACATGCCAGGACAGCTGGTAACCCAGTGCTGAGATGTTCACGGCAGCTCTTATTATATAGGAAGGAACTCTCCAGCGGCACCAGTGTCCTGATCATTGCAGTTAGTTCCAATCACTGAACAACTAGGTTACATCAGCTGCTCCAAGAATAGCACTGCTGTGGGAATTCCATACTTAAAGTGACATGCCAAAGATCAGAATGTAATGTTTGGCAGAAAGCACCAGATGACATGTACAGGGGATGTGCCACCGTAGGGAAGGGATCACTGAGGATACCGAGGCTTCACTATTTGGAGCCAATGCTGTTTCTGACTGTGTCCTCTTCTGGCCACACCGGGCTGTGAGGTCAGTACTGACCGGGACTGAATGAACCCATTCTGGTTCTACGACTGTGGGAATGTCCAACCAGGGTACGGAGGTTGGAACAAGTAGAAGGTCAAATGAGGACAGGTGTTGGTTAATCCCACATCACGTGATCATCTTCTTACAGTGAGGGAAGGACGGCTGCCGCCTTTACCTGGCTTGGTCCCTGTGGGACTCCAGTCCCACCAGTGTGGTTGTCTCTGCAATGCCCGTGTCAGGCTGCTGGTAGTACCGACGGCCGAGGCGAGAAATGGGCCCCAACACACAGGGCTGTTGGGAATGTCGGACACCGGGGTGTCCCAGTGCAAAAGGTGTGGGTGAGGATCTTGGGGGTGGTCTGTGTGGGCGGCTTCTGGTCTCACATGCGTGAACCGTGTTTAATCTGGTGTACTGAGCCCTGGGTAT
The DNA here is from genome assembly GCF_009764475.1 of Pristis pectinata. NCBI lineage: Eukaryota > Metazoa > Chordata > Chondrichthyes > Rhinopristiformes > Pristidae > Pristis > Pristis pectinata. The sequence goes on along the minus strand of NC_067445.1, from coordinate 1,568,846 downwards.
CAGTGAGGCGGACCAGAGAGTGACATAACTGTGCTTGCCTCTGACCTGTGCTGTTCTGAGCCCTGAATGAACCCGAGCGGTCCCATCATTTATAAATGCATCCATTCATAAACGTGTACAGGACGGAAACAAGCCCGTCGGCACAACTTGTCCGTGCTGACCAAGGTGGCCATGTGCACCAATTCCATATCCCTGCGTTTGGTCCATGTTCCCCGGACGTTCGTCTTCCCGTCCCTGTTCACGTGTTTGCTTTAATCGTGTCATTGTATCTGCCTCTGAGGAGGTGTAGGATTAATAAACTATAACTGTATTGATATCTTAAAACCGATGAGAATTATGGCTGCTCGAAATACTGATTTTAAAAAGTGTCCTTCAGGCCAGAACAGCCACACCACTGCTTACCTCGGCTGAGTGCTGTGTGGTAATTGCTGTGTCTGGAACCTAATTGGATTCCCGTTATGCTTGACTATGGAGATGATGGTCAATCTTAACGGGAAATGGGAAGGCTGTCTCAAACAATGAAGGTGATACCTGCCTTTGTCTCACCCGATTGCAAAATGATTAGCTGAACCTGTGATGTGAGGCTGCTCTTTGTCCATCTGCAGTAGCTCTTTGTCCGTTTCCTGCTCAACCAAGAACTCCGGCACCTGACTCATTAAAGTGTGCGTGACAATACCTGTATAAATCTCTGTCTACCCCTTTGTACTGGGAGAACTCAGGAAGCGACTCTTCGTGAGTGCTGAAGAGAATTCTCCTGGCGGTGCACTGCTAATAAAGGTATTTGTTCGAATCGACCTCGTGGCACTGTGTTATTTACAGCGGACGGAAAGGGAAATTGATTTCGGGACGACAATTTGGCGAGCCTGCCAGGAGTCCAAGACGAGGTTTCGGAAGCGGCGTTAGCGACCGACGGGAATAACGGCCACCTGAGACGGACGGGCCCACAAGGTACGATTCACCTTGATCCCTCTCAGGCAGTCGGACACCTGATCAATCCCTTCGCTTACCGACAATCCTCTGACGGACTCCTTGCGAACCTGTCCGAGTGCCACAGGTAAGAAGGGGTTCGAGTCCCCAGTTAAGTTAAGTTCTGTTCGGGGTTCGAGTCCCCAGTTTTGGATTTGTGATTTTAAGTTGTGAATTTCAAGGTTTTGAGCTCTACGTTCTGAGTTCGGCTCTCCAGTACTACCACCCTGCCTTAGACCGGTTCTTAAGAGGGGAAATCCCCCACGGGAAGGTCAGGAACCTGAAGTGGGTGAAGGAAAGAGACAGATATTATAGGTAATCGCAACTATTCGTACCGTCCGATCGGGTAGAATACAAATATGGGACAAACTCTCGATAAGTCTGGGTCCAATACCCCACTATCTAAGTTATGTAAAGACGATCCGAAGAACGAGAGTAACTTCCGTAAATTATCAGCGTGCCTCAATAAGAAATTTGGAAACGAAATATGGCCATTGGGGGTAACTAGGGACGTAGCTAAATGCCTAAAGGCAGTAAAGGCAATTTGGGAGCGGAATACAGGGGAAAAATGGAAATTATTAATGTCTACTTGGAGAAAAACGGCCGAAGACCGAAGCAGTCTAGCTGGGAACATAATGCGCGCAGAAGGGGATTTAGTGTTTGTGATGAACAGGGAAATCCTAAGAGTTGGGGAGTCCTGAAGTCTCAGTGCGGAGACCACGATGCTGAAAGGAGCAGAAGGGAGAGAGGAGAGGTAAATGAGGTGTATGAGGAGAAGATAAGAAATAAAAAATAAAAGTAGTAAGGATAAAGTGGAGGTACCTCCCGACATGTCTGGCGTGCCCCTGTTGTTCCAAAGTAATGATACGGACGAAGAGGAGGAGGATTGGATGGTCCGACCCTCAGGCCCTACCTACCCGCCGGTTTCATTGCCGTCCCCATATAATGCGGCTAGCCCGCCAGCCGTCCCGTCCCTACCACCAGCGACAGCTAGCCAAGTCCCGCCCATAGGACAAGTCCATGAACCTATTGCGTCCCGAACCAGGATGCGGCTCAGCTGAAGGGAAAGTCCACAGACAGGTGTATCTAAGGACACAGACAAACGACGGAGCTTTCTGGGAAGAGACGGCCCTTCAATAGATTCTCAGACAGACACCGACTCTGATTCTACCACTGATTATGGCGACCCTACAGATCCCAGCCTACCGACCATGTTGAACGGGGTTAAGGGAGCTAAGGTTAAGAAACAATTCTCCAACAGGAGTGCTCCCCATCCTGATCCAGCCAAAACCAGCGCTAATCCTACAATCCAAATTTACACCCCATGGAAGCGTCAGGAGATGTGCTTAATCATGAGTCGGGCGCCCAACCAAAAACCCAACCCGGAGGATTTCATAGATTATGTGATTGGGACAATTTATATCAGGCCGCCCCACAAGACCTTTTCAGCCTTTGTTGCATGACCCTTACGACTAATGAAGTGGCACAGTGGAAAGAACACCTGGGGAACTATGCTGACTGGACAGCCTTTCAGGCGGCCGTCCGGCCTCAGGAACAGGTGGCAACTATTAGAACTTCCCTTCGTAAAACCCTCCAACAGCCTATTGACATAACTAAAATTTTAGAATGACGACCAAAACAAGGTGAGGACGGCCCAGACTTTTGGGACCGTTTCTGTTCACTTTACGGTACCTATGCGGGGGACGATGCCTGCAACAGAGGCAATGCCTCCCCCCATTTAACGCCCTCTTATTTCAATGCATCCCTGCAGGATTGGCCTCATCTATCCGCACTAATGACATGAACTGGCCTGACCACACACGGCAAGCAATGAGGAGGGCGCTAGTCCATTTCTGGAGTAACGGGCGCGAGTCGAAAGCCACAAAGATAAAACAGGAAATGGTTCAGAGACCCCCTCGGCCCCAACCTTCCTACTCCGACAATACGGGCTATCAAATGGAGCGGCAATTTTGCGTTCCAGAAGGGGTTGACTGGTCCGGTAAAGGATACCCACTATACCCCAATGACGTAAGAGCCCCAGTGTACGGGCCCCCTTGTGGGCCACCAACACCACCCTCTCGTAATTACCTAGGACCCAGGGGACTCCAACAACCCGCACCGGCGATCTCCAGGCCGACGGGATGCTACCTTTGTGGGGCACCTGACCATTGGCGGAGGGACTGCCCCCACTACCGTCATCGGCAGACCAGATCCCCAGTAGACGACAACCTTTTTCAACCAACAACCCGTTTTCTGCCTGACTAGACGTGCAGAGTAGCCTTTATATGTACCCTGCCTTCACCGATAACCTGGACAATCAACCCATCGTCAGTTTCTTAGTTGAAGGAAAGCCGATTCCCTTTATGATAGACCGGGAGCACAACTGCCTTCCGTCCCACTGTATCCCCTCGAAAAGAGGCAGTCGACGGAATACCTCAGTTAATAGATTCATTCTACAAACAGGGCATCATGGTTCCTTGCCAATCATCTTGTAACACCCCCATTTTACCTGTCCCCAAACCCGAACGAACAGAGTGGCGCCTTGTACAAGACCTACGTAAGGTCAACGAGATAGTGGAGCCACGACATCCCGTGGTCCCGAATCCAGCTACCATTCTCAGCAGTATCCCCGCAGACTCTTGCGTTTTTACCATTGTGGACCTGCAGCATGCATTTTTCGCAATTCCCCTCTCTCCCGACTCGCAGTACCGGTTTGTTTTCACCTTCCAAGGTCAGCAATACACTTGGACGCGCCTCCCGCAAGGTTTTATACACTCCCCGTCTATTTTTTCCCAAGTTTTACATAATCAACTCCAAGGTTTGCACCTTTCTGATAAATCCACCATTGTCCAGTATGCAGATGACCTTTTACTACCAAGCCCCTCGGAGCCCGCCAACATCGCGGACACGAATAGACTACTTAAAGCGCTCCACTCGTGGGAATACGTAATTCCTCCACAGAAAGTAAAACGAACCCAGCACCAGGTAAAATTTCTGGGCACCCCCTTAAGTGCTACTGAGTGGCGGCTCACTCCCGAACGTATTATGCCCATCGTTGCCACCCAACCACCCACTACCCCAAAGGTAATGCGCGCCTTCTTAGGGTTAGTAAATATCTGCAGACAGTGGCTACCTCACGTGGCGCTCCTTACTAAGCACCTCACACCCTTGGCCTCAAGCCAGTCTGTGGGACCCTTTGAACTTACCAAGGAACAAAGGGAGGCCTTTGATAGCCTCAAACAGGCCCTTGCCAGCGCCCCGGCCCTGGGACGCCCTTTGTATGATCGCCCATTTCAGCTCTTCGTGAATGTCCTAGAGGACTGCGCTACAGCCATCCTTACTCAAACCCATGGGAATAAGAAAAGACCTGTGGCATACTACTCCACTCGGCTGGACCCAGTTGCAAGGGGACTTCCACCATGCTCACAAATGCTTCCAGCCATTTATTCCCTACTAACAGCAGCCTCCAATATAACCTTGCAACAGGCAGTGATGGTTTATTGCTCCCAAACCGTAACGGCACTCTTAACTTCTCACCAGACGCAACACCTTACCCAGGCCCGCTTAAACAGATACGAGGTAGCACTCCTGAATAACCCACTCCTCACTTTTGCTTACTGTACGACCATTAATCCTGCCACCTTCCTAGAGGCCCCACCTGAGGATCTTGCGGACCCACCTCATGACTGTCTAATGCGTAACCACTTTTTAACTGCACCCCGCCCGGACCTTTCAGCTAAGGCCATCCAGTCAGCCGATTTAAACCTGTACGTCGACGGTAGTTCCTACATTTCTGAACAGGATATCCGCCTCAGCGGCTATGCTGTGGTTAACGACTCCCAGTGTGTGGAATCGGCATCTCTGCAGCCCCCAGTCTCTGCCCGAAAAGCAGAACTCTTTGCCCTGACCCGAGCTTGCATTTTAGCCAAGGACAAATTAACTAATGTCTTCACTGACTCCCGCTATGATTTTGGAATTGCCCATGATTTTGTACAACTCTGGGCACACAGGCGATTTCTGACCTCTACAGGTAGCCCCATGCAGAATGCAGTGTATGTAAAGAACCTTCTCCAAGCCATCCTCCTCCCAAACAAATTGGCCATCATTAAATGCTCCGCTCACCTTTCAGATGCCTCCCCAATAATCCAGGGCAATAACAGGGCAGACATAGAAGCGAAATTGGCAGCACGCCAGGCGTCTAAAACCGTTTCCACTATGGAAAAACAAGCAGTTGTTTGCAAGCCAAACATAGCAACGCCTGGCACCCCAGACATGGTCACTGTGCAGCACTTACAGGGGGACGCCCCTGACTCAGAAAAACAAATGTGGAAGGCACACGGGTGTACGCACTCTGCGCTCCCTCGCCTCTGGATTACTCCAGTCGGTCAAGTATGTATACCTGATTCTTTGTTACCAATGCTTATTGACTGCCTACATTCTGACACCCACCTTGGCAAGGAGGGAATGAGTAACATTTTACTACGTACCTGGTGGCACCGCAGATTAGAGGAAGCAGCACAAGGCAAAATACGGTCGTGCTTGATATGCCAACAAACCAATGCTGGGAAAGGGGTGAAGTGCACCCCAGGCAAAACCCCCTTGCCTGGTGGTCCTTTTGAATGCATACAACTCGACTTTATTGAATTACCGCGTGTACATTGTTACAAGTACTGTCTTATTATTGTTCATGTATTTTGTAGATGGATTGAAGCTTTTTCAACCACCAACAATAAGGCCTCAACAGTGGTAAAGTTATTGCTCACAGAGGTTTATATCAAGGTTTGGGGTACCCCGACGGATAAATTCTGACAATGGTCCCCACTTCATAGGAAAAAATAAATAAGGAATTGCGCGAGGCATTGCATATCGAACAGCAGTTCCACTGCACCTACCACCCTTACTCAGCAGGTGTAGTAGAGAGAGCTAACAGCACCGTTAAGAATAAATTAGTGTCAGAGACAGGTCTAAACTGGTTGAAGGTTCTCTCCTTAGCATTATACCATATGAGAATCACTACCCACTCAGCCACCGGTGTATCGGCTGCTGAAATTGTCTATGGGCGTCCGGGAAGAACCCCATAGGACGCTGCCACCCAACCCCCACACAGGTTGACCTTAATATCATGGAGGATGAACTACAAAGGTATTTCAGACAACTTACATCCTCTTTAAAGTTTCTTCATTCACAGGTGGAGAGTGCCTTTAAACCACCTGAAGGGCAGAACACGGAATTACCTGACCTGGAAATCGGAGACTCAGTACTGATACGGGATTGGGAGCGCCCTAAACTGGGACCTCGGTGAAACGGTCCCTTCCAGATGCTACTCCAAACACCGACAGCTGTGGAAGTAAAAGGCCAGGAACTTTGGATTCATCTGAGCGACTGCAAACGATGGCCACCGGAGGAAAGCTAATACCTTTTAAATTCGGACTCCTCACCATTACCAGTACTCTTGCGTGGGCGTTAGAGGATAATTTGTTTTACAAAATACATCTGCAGCTACATGGGAATCGCACTGTTTGTTACCCCTTGGCAGTGTCAGTGGAAGTCCTTTTTATAGCCACACCAAGCTGGAGCCCCAGGGCCCTCTTAAATTATGAATTTTCAAAAACAAAGTATGTTGGACAGATGGGAACTTACAGGAGGGTGCTGCCGGGTAAATGCTTGCAAGGAACAGTGACAATACCTAGTAGTACAGCCCACCATCAGTCCTTCTCCCACTGTTTCACCGGCATAGGTTGGGGTTGTAGGCTAGCAATTGTACAGCATACGATAGCATGTGCCGCCACTTCCTGTACAGAGAGGAATTGCGGCTTTAAAGGGGGATGATTTAGCTGTGAGTGCGCTGCTACCAGGTGTGCTACGTTACTTGCAGGAGAGCGATGGGTTTGTGGGGAACAGAACGGGACTCTCGTGAGATTGTCTAATGTCTCCTTAGAATGGCTAACCAGGGAGAATTTCCTGAGGGAGCATGGGAGAAATGTTGCTGGGATCTCTTGGTATTCTCAAATGCCAAGTCCACGGCAATCGGATCATGTAACCTGCTACCGGGCTAAGGAAGGGTATGTGTTCCTCTTTAATGGCACTTACACCACAGCCACCCCCACTTTGCCAGCCTGGATTGCAATAGGAACGATCGGGCCGGTCACGGTCCCTTGCCCCCAGAAAGCTCATATCCGAAAAGACTTGTGGTGCGGTCAGTTCGTGAGGAGTTCTGTGAGGATTGGAAGGTTCCTATGTCATTGGGATCTCCCTTAGCATCGTTAGGCTATGGATTCCTGAGTAGTCTCTCTCTGGGGTGTTCGGCAGGAACTATAGCCGCAAAAAACCGGAACTACCTTATTTGTGGACTGGCTGCACTGGGAAACAGTACTATGGAGGGCCTGAAGGCAGTGAACGGGAAACTGGCAGAGCTTCGACTTTATGCCCAGCAGATCCGGTATGCTATGGACTACCAGTTGGCTCAGCAAGGAGGAGTATGTGCTAGAGTTGGGGACAAATGCATCACCAACGTGAGCGACGAGTCCTACTACATCTCCCATGCCATTCAGGGCATTCAGATGCAAGTAGATAGCTTTCGACAGGTATTGGCAGGAGGGACAAGTTGGTTGGGGTGGCTGCTAGGAGGATCGTGGGCATCATACCTGCTGCATGGAGCTGTGGGACTAATCGTGATTAGAATAGTATGCTGTGTGGTGCTGGCCTGTCTAAATACTTGTTGCAAGGTCCTTCGTAATAAGCTCTCGGCCCCGTTCTCAGTGCCGCTCTAGTTTATCATGAAATGATAAAAAGTGGGGAACGACGAGGTGTAGGATTAATAAACTAGAACTGTATTGATATCTTAAGACGGATGAGAATTATGGCTGCTCGAAATACTGATTTCAAAAGTGTCCTTCAGGCCAGAACAGACACACCACTGCTTACCTGGGCTGGCTGCTGTGTGGTAATTGTTGTGTCTGGAACTTAATTGGATTCCCATTATGCTTGACTATGGAGATGATGGTCAATCTTAACGGGAAATGGGAAGGCTGCCTCAAACAATGAAGGTGATACCTGCCTTTGTCTCACCAAATTGCAAAATGATTAGCTGAACCTGTGATGTGAGGCTGCTCTTTGTCCATCTGCAGTAGCCCTTTGTCCGTTTCCTGCTCAACCAAGAACTCCGGCACCTGACTCATTAAAGTGTGCTCGACAATACCTGTATAAATCTCTGTCTACCCCTTTGTACTGAGAGAACTCGGGAAGCGACTCTTCGTGAGTGCTGAAGAGAATTCTCCTGGCGGTGCACTGCTAATAAAGGTATTTGTTCGAATCGACCTCGTGGCACTGTGTTATTTACAGGGGACGGAAAGGGAAATTGATTTCGGGACGACATTATAACCGTTGTGTCGTAAATGTGCACCTTCCCTAATGATTGTAAAATGATCAATTTATTTTGGAACGGCATAGGAATAACGCAGCCCTTATCTCCTCAGGCACTGCAGGAAAATTTGGGGTCAAGGTTCAGTCTGATGTAAATTATTAAACCTGCTCAGCCAGTGCAGTAGACAGCGCAGAACAGGGCACGAAAAAGGATATGAGAGGACTGGAAGGCCGAAGTGCATCCATTTTTTCTGCAAGGAGACGGATGGTAAGGGAGATGAAGTTAGGAAGTTGATCAGCGTGAAGGAATATGCTGTTGTTACAATCACAGAGAGACGGCTGGAAGAAGGGCGGGGCAGCTCACTTAACGTTCCAATATTTAGGAGTTTAAGACATGAAACGGACAGCTGTAAAAGATGAGGTGGGAAGCGTTGAATGATCTAAAAGAAGACAATTATAAATGAAGCAGAACGCGTTACAAGGCTCTTGTAATGAGGAGTTTTCTGGAAGACAGAACAGAACGCAGCTGCCTGAATCTGGAACAAAGAACATTGAGAGGTTCAGCCTCTTGAGCAGAATTCGCGGAGGCAAAACGCGTTTGGGGAGGTTTCGGGTATATGCCCTTTATCAGGAGTGACATGGGAGAGGAAAGATATTCAATAGAGAGCGGTATGCGGGAGGGATGGGACAGGCACCGGTAGATGAAAGGTGGAAAAGGTTGAGGAAGGCGGAATGATGAGCAAGGTTTAACAGGTGGAAAGTGGCAGAGAGGGGATAGAGAAGTTGAACAAAGTTGTGCGGGAGAATGTACGGCGGTGGAAAGCACCTGCGGTCGATACGTGAAATTGAAGTACATATTGTTTGTACCATTGGGTTAGAGGCTTTAAAAGTTTAATATGATTTTTTCTTCATTTTCCATTTTTGTTTGATCACTTCGTAGCAATGCAGAAGACAAGGGGAGACAGACTGTTGTGGCAGTGGGAAGGAAAGATAAAATTACACGCAACAGGATGCTCGAACTGGCCTTTGAGTTAAAACACAGGTGCTCCGGACAGCTATTGCCCAGACTGCGCTTGATTTCTCCAGTACAGAGGAGGCCACATCGTGAGCACCGAATGCAGTAGAGCAGATTAGAAGAGGTGCAGGTGAACCTTTGCCTCACATGAGAGGGGTGTTTAGGTCTCTGGATGGTGGCGAAGGAGGAAGTGAAGGGACAGGTTCTGCTCCACCTCCGGTTACAAAAGTGCATGGAGACCGGGGGGGGGGGTGGTGGGGAATGATGAAGGGAACGGATTCCGAAGAGCTTGGCCTCCGCAAAGAACGGCAAGGGCGGAAGATATGTCTGGTGGTGCGATGACCTTGGAGTTGTCGGAAGTGGCTAAAGGTGATACTTTGATGCGGACCAGTGACCATTATTCTGTTAGGTTGAAAATAGTTATGTAGAAAGGTAGGACTGGTCCACGGGAATAAGCCGTTAAACTGGCGAAAGCCTAATTTTGAAAGCATTTGGATGGTACCTGTGGAGGTCGAATGGGTGACCAGTTTGCAGATAAAGGGAGGTGTCGCATGCGGAGACTTTTAAAAGTGTGATCTCAAGTGTTCTAACAGAGAACATATTGCAGAGAACATAGAAGAGTGCAGCACATGAACAGGACCTTCGGCCCACCATGTTGTACCGAACTAATTACAATTGTAATTAAATACCTTTATAAACTAATAACTTCTGCCTACATAATGTCCGTATGCCTCCATTCCACGCGCAATCATGCACCAATCAAAGAGCCGCTTAAACGCCTGTATCGTATCTGCCACCACTACCACTCCAGAAGCGCATTCCAGGCACGCACCATTCTGTGTGAAAAAAATGCCCAACATATCTCTTATGAACATGTTCCCTCTCACCTTAAATGCATGCCCTGCATCATTAGACATTGAAACACTGGGAAAAAGATCCCGGCTGTCTATGCCATCTACGTCTATCATAATCTAAACTTCTATCAAGTCTCCCCTCAGCCTCCGCCACCCAGGAAAACAACAATTCAATTTTGTCCAAGCTCTTCTCATGACACATGCCCTCTAAACCAGGCAGCATCCTGGTAAACCTCTTTGACACTTTAGAAAAAGCCTGCTCATCCTTACTATAATGGGGGTGGGGGGGGACCAGAATAGAATACAATACTCCAGATGCGGCCCAATCAGAATTTCATAAAGTTGTAAAAGAACTTTCTGACTCTTGAACACAGTGTTTCGAATAATAAAGGCAAGCATACCGAACACCCACTTTTCCACCCTATCATTTTGTGCGGCAAATTACGGGAAGCTTTGTATTTGAACCCTAAGATCCCTCTGTACATCAATACTGTTTAGGGTCTTGCTATTAAGAGTGAACTGTCCATTTAAGTTTGTTCTACCAAAGTGCAATACCTCATATTAGGCCAGATTAAACCACATATATAATTTCCCCACCTATATGTGCAATGCATTTATATCCCCCTGTATCATTTGATGATGCTCTACAGTATCCACAAGAACATCAATCTTTGTACACAACAGAGGTTCCAGTGCAGATCCCTGCGGAACAACACATGTCACGAACCTCCAGCCAGTTAACGTTCCATGGACCACTGCACTCTTCCTTATTCGTGCAAACCAATTCTGAATCCAAATGAGCAAATAACCGTGGATCCAATGCTTCTTAATCTTCTGCATGAGTCTTCTGCAAAGGACTTTGTCGAATGCCTTACTGAAATACGTGGAAAAAATCCACAGCTCTACTTTCATCAAACAGCCTCCTCACTTCCTTGAAAACTCAGTCAAGTTAGTAAGACAAGACTTGCTTCGCAGAAAATCACGTTGACTGTCCCTGATTAGTATGTATTCTTCCAAATCATCAGAAATCCTATCCCGAAGAATCCTAACCAATAGCTTCCCTGCCACTGAAATGAGACTCGGCGGTCTGTAATATCCAGGATTATCCCTATTTCCATCTTCGATTACGGATCAACATTCGCTACATGCCAGTCCTCCGGGACCTAACCTGTGGCTAGAGAGCACACGAAGATCTTAGTCAAGGCCACAAAAATCTTATCTCCTGCCTCTCTTGATAGACTGAGGTGCACTCCATCAGACCGTAGGGACTTATCCAGCTTAATGTTCTTTAAGAGACCCAACACTGACTTCTTCTTTATCTCAAAATGCCCCAGCATATTGGCACGCTCCACATTGCTCTCCCTGTCCTCCACGTCATTCTCCGTGGTAAATACCGTCGCAAAGTACTCATTCAGGACCTCGCTCATCACCCATAGCTTCCGCTTCCAATCACATGTTCCCTCCTTTATCCCTGAGTGGTCCTATTCTCTCCCAAGTCATTTTCTTGCTTTTGATGTATGTGGGGATTGCTTCGGATTTGTCATTAATCCCACTTGACAAAGACGTTTCCTGGCTCTCCCAATTACCCTCTTCTTTTTTTAGCTTCCTTATAATCCTCAGGGAGTCCTTTTGATATTGTCTTCCCAACAATTATATATGCTTCCTTTTTCTTCCTGGCTAAATTCACAAATCCCTCGCCATCCAGATTCGTTTTCCTTGCCTTCCTTGTGCTTCCTTCTTTCTGGAACATCTGTTTTGTACTTGGTCTTTAAACACCCTCCACATGTTAGGTCAGGACTTCCCCAAAAACAGCTGTTCCAAAGTAACTCTTCCTAGTTCCTGCCGAATACTGTTGTAATTAGTCCTGCTCGAATTCAATACTCTCCTGCAGGGTTCATACTTATCTTTATTTTTAGCGACCTTAAAATTTAAGGAGTTCATATCACTGTTCCCTTCATATTCTCCCGCTGAAAGATCAGTCACCTGGCCAATATCATTTCCGAACAACAGGTCCAGTCCTCCTCTCCTTGGACTATCTGAATGCTGATCTAAGAATTCCCCCTGGATGCACCTGACAAATTCTGCCACATATAAGATTCTTGCGCGAAGGAGATGTCTAGATTGGGAAAGATGGAATCACCCACGACAATAATCATGTTGCTTTTGCACCTTTTCCTAATCTGCCTGCATATCTATTCCTCAATGTCCCTGTGACTATTCGGGCTCTGTTGTATAATCCCATCAAAGTGATTGCAGCGTTTTGAATTTTGAGTTCTACCCATTTTGACTCTGTATAAGAGCCCTCCATTATGTCCCCTCTGAATGCAACTGGGATCATGTCCATGATTAATAGAGCAACTCTTTCAGCTGGCTCAAAATTTTCTGAAACATCGAAATCCTGGAACATAAAGCATCCGGTCCCGTCCCTCTCTAAACCATCTCTATGCAATAGCCACAACATAACAGTCCCATGTTCTGAATTCATGCTCGAATTTTATCAAGCCTACCCTTGAAATTCCGAGCATTAAAGAAAAAACTTCAGTCCGTCCGTCCCATCGTTTCTGTGACATTGTTCCTGCCTGTCCTTCCTTCCAGACTTACTGGCCATGACATCTAGATTCCTATAAATTCCTGCACATTCTGACCTGTTGTTCCGGCTCTCATCGCACTGCCAAGCTGCTTTGAATCTTTCAGAGTAGCACCAGTGAACCTCCCTCGCAGGATATTGATTCCCCTTCTGTTCTGGTCTAAGCAGTCCCTTTTGTACAGGTTGTTACTGCCCAGATGCGGTTCCAATGATCCAAGAACCTGGAACCCTGCCTCTGCAACAGATCTTCAGCCTTATATTCCTGTTCTATCTTTCTGTTCCTGCCCTGAACAGCACGTGGCACAGGCAGTTTTCCAAAAAGAATTATCTTCGGGATTCTGATTTATAGTCTTTCCCAACTCTATACACTCACTGCACAGGACCTCTTCGTCCTTTTTACCTATTTACATTGTGCAGATGTGCACTCCGACCTCTGACTGGTTCTCCACCCCCTTCGGAAATTTCTGCAGCCGTTCCGAGATATCTTCGACCCTGGCACGCGGAAGGCAACACACGAACCTGGTGTCACTTTTTGCGGCCACGGATTCTCCTGTCTGTGTCCATGACTTTCGAGTATCCTTTCACTATTGTCCTGCCAATTTATCCCTTCACTGTTAGCCTCCGATACGTCCACAGTGCCACTGACCTGGCTGCTGCTGCTGTTCCTTGTCAGGTCATCCCGCCAGTTGTATGCAACATATGCATTGCTAAGAACAATGGCGACAAGGGAAACATACACTGTCTTCCTGCTCGCTCGCCTTTCGTGGTGGTCACCCAACAATCTGCCCCTGCACCTGAGGTGTGACCACCTCTCATAAACACCTGTCTGTGCTGCTCTCAGCACCCCGGACAATCCTAAGGGTGTCCAACTCCAGTTACAGTTCCTTAATGAGGTCAGAGGAGCTGAAGCTGCACGCACTTCCTGCAGGTAAAGTCTCCAGCGACATTGCCATTGTGGCATATCTCCCACGTCCTACAAGAGAAGCATGCCACTGCCCGGAATATCATCCGCGGTATTGTAATAGGGAGAGTCATTCTGAGGAAAAGCTTTCCTGCTCTTAGCTTCCCTCATCTGCTGAGCCTCCTCTCACCAAAACCTCCACAACCAAAACCTCAATACTTGCACTCAACTACGGCACTTACAATTCAAACACGGCACTTACAGTTTATTGTCGATAACCTGTCTGAGAAATTAACGTCAAAAGTTGATAAGGGTTTCTGGACGTATGCGAAGAATAGGAGGATGACTAGAGTTAGGGTCGGACTGATCAGGGATAAAGGAGGAATCGGAAGAGGTAGGGGAAGTCCTTAATTAATACTTTGTATCAATATTCACCAGTGACAGAGACATTCACGTTTGGGAGGATGACATACAACAGTCTGATACGCTCGGGGGCGTCGACCGGAGGAAAGATGATGTTCCGGAACTTTTGAAAACATTAAGATGGATAAATCAATGGGGCAGGACGGTATATATCCAAGGTTATTTCGGGAAGAGAGGGAAGGGATTGCTGCGCCTTTGGCGATGATGTTTGCGTCATCACTGGCCACAGCAGTCGGACCAAATGATTGGATGCTGGAAAATGTTGTTCTTTTGTTTTAGAAACTGAGTAGGCATAATACTGGGAATTACAGACCAGTGAGTCTTACTTCAGTGGTGGGCAAATTACTTGAGAATTTTCTTGGAGACAGAATTGGATTTATGGGCATTTAGAGAAGGACAGGTTGATTTGGGACATTCAGCATGGCTTTCTGAGAGCCAAATCGTGCCTCACCAGCTTGATTTAATTCTTGGAGGATGTGATAAAGCACATTGATGAAGGTAGAGCAGTGGATGTGGTGTAAATGGATTTTAGCAAGCCGTCTGATAAGGTTCCTCATGGAAGGCTTATTCAGAAAGTCACCAAGCATGGGATCCAAGGACACTTGGCTGTGGGGAACAGAATTCGCTCTCCCATAGAAGACAGAGGATGGTGGTAGATGAAACTTATTCTGCCCGTGACCAGTGGTGTTCCGCAGGAATCCGTTCTGGGACCCATGCTCTTTGTGATTTTTATAAATGACTTGGACCAGGTGTGGAAGGGTGGGTTAGTAAGGTTGCTGATGACAGGAAGGTTGGTGGTGTTGTAGATAGTGTAGAAGGTTGCTGCAGATTTCAACAGTACATTGATAGGATACAGACCTGGGCTGAGAAGTGGCATATGAAGTTCAACTCGTAAAAGTCTGAAGTGATGCCCTATGGAGATTGAATTTGAAGGCAGAATTCAAGGTTAATGGCAGGACTATTAGCAGTATGAAGGGACAGCGGGATATTGGGAGTCCACGTACATAGATCTCTCAAGGTTGCCACGTAAGTCGATAGGATTGTTGAAGACGTATGGAGTGTTGGCCTTCATTTGTCGGGGTACTGAGTTCAATACCTGCGAGGTAATGTTTCAGCTCTGCAGATTTCTTGTTATACCACAATTGGAGTATTGTGTTCAGTTCTGGTCGACTCATTAGAGGAAGGATGTTGAAGATTTAAAAGGATGTAGAAGAGATTGACAAGGATGCTGCCTGGATTGGAGAGCATGTCTTATGAGGATAGGTTAACTGAGTTAGAGCTTTTCTCTTTCGAGACGAAGAAAAGAGGTACTACAAGCTTATAAGAGGCTGAGATCAAGTGGAAAATCTGGGACATTTTCCCAGGACGAAGATGGCTAACACGATGTGGCATAATTTTACCGTGATTGGAGGAAGGTATAAAGGGAATGTCAGAGTTAGTTTTTTTTACACAGTGAGTGGAACGCACTGCCTGCAGCGGTTGTGGGGGTAGAAACATTAAGGACATTTAAGAGACTCCTAGATAGCCACATAAATGATGGAGAAACGAAGGGCTGTGTGGGAGGGAAGACTTATATAGATCTTAGAGCAGGATAAATTGTCAGTATAACATTCTGTTCTGAAGGGCATTTAGATGTGCCGTAGGTGCTCCATGTTTTCTGTCCTATGTTCTATGAATAAATGTCCTCGTCCCTCTCTCTTTCGCTCTCTCTGATAGAAATGGCAGTCTCCTTCTGTCACTTTCTTTCTCTCCAGGACTGCTCCTCACAGAAGGATGAGAGACAAGCCGAGTTGTAAGGAGACGAAGTGTAGTCTTCCAGGAGATATGATAAAATAAGCGCCTGGGCGGTAGAGAAAAGTTCGGGTAAGTCTGCGGTCATTAACTTTGGCAGAAGATTAGAGGAATCTGTGGTCAAAGCAGTCGATGTATCTGTGTTCTGAACGGAACACTACGCTGAAGTGAAACATTACCGATGGTGATTTTAGGTTGTGGTTCAGACACCACATTCACAATAATCTCCACTGCCCGCTATTTCATCTCACTTCTCTGGATTAAAACACGGTTCAGAGACACGTAAACAACGTAAAATAGAACTGTGCAGCCAAAGTGGAGAAGCATCAATATAGGTCAAATGATACTGCCCGAACAGGCTTCGGTAACTGAAGGTGAAATATACAAAATCTGTGCATATATTTGGAGAACTGGAAATAGAATTTGGAATGGGGAGTGGTCACATCTTAGAGGCATCACTGTTTTACGGCCTATGTCACAGGAGGGTTGGAGTTAAACCTTGCTGGTCGGCAATCATTTGTCTGTTATTTAATTGCCAAGAATGAGTCTGGCCAATATTGAGAAAATATGCCAAAGACAACGCGGTTGACAATAGCATTGGTGGAGGGAAAAGCTTCACAGAACGTTTGGAGAAACCCGTAAGTTTTCATCTACTCTGCTTAAAGTGTGTGATTGAATTAAAAATGCAGATAATGTCGCGAACACTGTCGAGAGACCATCTCCATGTTTGTCAATGTTTTGTTTTGTTTTCTCTATTGAATTATTCCCAATATTATTTATACTCTCCTAATCTTTAAGTGTTGAATTGTATCAACGTTGAGATCTCCCACATGCCCAGGACAAATTTCAGGATCAGTGCAGATTAACCAGTGGATGCGGGAAGCTGCACTGGATGTGCTACAGGAAATGTAAAATGAAGCCAACAAAACAGGGTTGGGGACATAGTGATATAACAGCCCCAAGAAGTGATAAAACAGGAAAAAGAGAGGGAATTGTTCGGTCAAAGGGTGCCGAGCCTGGGCAAGTTCATGACCGGGTGGCGAGAGATGGACTGTATGGGATCATCACACAGAGACTAAACAGTTTTCGCTAAATAAAAAATACGGTACCAGAAAACCTCATCCTCATTGAATACTTGTGTTTTATGTGTCAGTGATTGAAAATATTATTAAACTATTAAATGTGTGACACTTTAATGTCATGAAAAATTGCAAAAAAATGAAAATCAATATTTCCTGTAGCTCCGAGGCATTTTGGTGGGGAATATTCATTGGCATAAGTACGCGGGGAAATATTTCTGGATTCCTAGATATAGTGGAAAGGTTTTTCAGGCAAGAAAAGACGCAGCAGAATTTATGATAGAATCCGATCATCTGTAATATTTGTAAAGGTAATGCAGCTATGTAAAAGGAAATTAGAATAAAAGATTAACGACTGCATCAGCGGTCACTGATGCAAGATGAAATGGTCAAGCCTATCAATGTGCAAGGCCCGATGCTTTGGGCCGAATGGTCTGTTTCTGTCTCGTGAAATGCTGTTCTCATTCTGAGTCCAATCTGCCGCCGGCTTTCTGATAACAGATTGTATGTTCGCGGCACCGCAGGCGGTTCTGGGATTGTTTCCGAATTGTTGAATTCATGAGGTGTAAGCGGATGCAGTGACCTCTGTTATTCTGTTTCTCGTCCGCCGGCGGCTGTCGTTTCCAGAACTGAAACCTCATGAACGACAAGGTAGCAGCTAACCTATCCCTTCTAAGGAGGGTTTCTCCCTCACTTCAGCTGTGAAAATAAGCGTACTCTGCCTTTCACGGCTATTTGATCTGCCGATATTATAATAGGTGTTTGAAGGAGGTAGCGTTTGTTATCTAAAGAAAACCGTAAATATCTAAAAAGGTTTATTTGCCACTGTTCAATATTCACAACATGGAGTATAAATTGCAAACTTCTCATCTGTAATTCTGTCTAAATCACATCAGAGCAAATTGCCTGTAATGTCACTCGAGGAGTTAAATATTTTACAAAATGGCACATGAGTAAAAGTAGTTCAACCTGAGTGTGCGTTCAGTGTTTGTGACTAATGTGACAGAGGAAGGCACTAATTTGTGTATTGGACATTATTTCTGGTGTATAAGGAGCTCTTGAATCAATGCAAATGGGAAGTTGGAAAGTCCCGTACAACTGATCGCTGTTTCACTCGGAAAATGGAATATCCAGCAATTTACTACGTAACCAGGATTCCTATCCTGCCCTTGCAGCGGTCGGCATTTCTGGTGAAGTATTGGAACTGACTGCTGTTCGTGCAGCTCAGTCCTTATATTATTTTGTTGCAAGTTGAGTAACCGTTTTCTGCCCAGTCAATTGTATCAGTTCGGTTAGTGAACACTGCAAAGTGAACACATTATTTTAGTTTTTAAAGTAAAATGTATTTACTTTAATGATTTCATCGTTTGGAAGTTTGAATAAGATTTTCAAGAATTTGCATACTTATATTTACAACAGCTTCAATGTGTAACGCAAAATTTATGTGTATTGATAATGATGCTTCATGCCAGAAATACTTCAATAATCTTGCAAGGCACACAGTGCGTAGATCCGCCCCAAATACTAACTCCCGTTAAAGGCTGTCAGGATATCGCGACAGTAACGCGTGTGCAGTTTGCCAGCGGAGGCAGAGACACAGTTGAGTCCTCTGTGGGCCGTGAAACCCATCTCTGATTTCAAGCAGTCGTAGAATTCTAGGAGCCAGCAATCTCGTGGACGTTTGCTTGGGGCGTGTGGAGAATGTGGTGGACGAGTCTGGGCAGCTGTCGATTGGCTTGAAACGATCCCCAGCTTCTCCGGTCTCTTCACCTGAATGAATTTCTTCCTCTCCCATATCAACACCGGAAAACTCTTCCGCATCCGAGCCAACAACGATAGTACGATTCCACGTTGGTCCTGGTAGTTTATGAATGAAGGAGAAACCATTGATACAAAAATGTTGTAGAGTGGGAAAAAAACAAACACCCTCTTGAACTGCCGTCCACATACGTACCAATCCCAGCCTCGTTCCAATGTACTGGTATTATGAATATTTATAGTTCCTACCTTGTAAGTGCCATTTAACTATCCATCACAAAACGTGAGCTGGTCTGTCGGGTCCTCCCTGATAGTGGGAAAACACAAACAGACCAACGAGAGACGATCTGCTTTAAAATGTGTAGCTCTGTCTGTGGCTTATTTTTTCTGTGTTTCTCCAACTAGAATATTTGGTCCACGAAGCGGTGACTGCAGCCGGCTTCCCACCAGCAACTCTGTCCCTTCCGGCGTGAGATTTATCTCTTACCACTAGAGGGAGCTGGAGAATAGTTTGTGTCCCAATGCATGAATCTTTCATTCGACACATCTGTTCTCGTTTCCCATTTTTACCCTCCAACCATATGATTTCTGATTTCGTTAACCTTTTAGGGTTGTGCATTGCTTTTCTATCTTACAGATTTTAGTTGGACAACTTCACGCCGGAAATGGTTTCATTTGGCGAGAAAGCACCTCTGCTCCACAAGGTGGAACGGTCAGAGAGTGACGACGCACCTGAAATGGAATGATGTGAGCCCCTGTCCCCGATTAGCCCTGAGAGCCTTTTGACATCTCGTGAAGTCAGGAAGCCGTTTCTATCGTCCACAGGTATCTCGCTTGATTGGGTGAAATCGTCTTGTTTTGAAGATATAAACGGGAAGCAGAAGAACAGATCTCTCGGCAGATCCCAAAACGTTTAAACTGAATCCAGATGTAGCAGGAGGAGATTTTCACTTTCTCAATATTGACTGGGATTGTTTTTGTGCAAGGGGCTTATGTGGGGAGGAATTTGAGCAATGTTTTCAAAAGGATTTTCTGCAGTAGTATATGGAGAGTTAAACTGGGGAGGAGAGAGTACATGACCTTATCGGAGGAAACGGGAGAAGTAAGTGATTGAATATTCTCTGCAGGAACTCTTTGGGAAAAGTGACCAATGTTCGCTAATCTTCACAGGAGTTGTACAAAAGTATAAAGTTCGTCCTCGAGTTAAGGGCCTAAAGTAAAGGAACGCGTTTTCCGCGAGTGTAATGCAGTCACACTTCACCGTGAGATATTCCAGGCTGGGTGAGCGGGAGCTATTCAACAACGACAATTCCAAGCACCACGGGTTATTGATTCAGAAGCAGTCAATCCGCCTATAACTTTGCCTGAGGACGCTGTACGGTCCATTCGGTGGATTGAGAAGCCCTCAGGTTGAATGGCACAGACAGATGAAACAGGTATAAGCCACATTTCGGTGAGGCAAAGCACACAGCAGTACCTCTTATTTTTTGGTAGGTCAGCCTTGCCCTTAGTTCATCAACTTTGTTCTCAATGGCCTGGACCTTAGCTGGTAATATGCTGGGTAGGGGGTTCCGCGCTGTTTCAGCCTCACCTACAGTCTAGCCCTCTTACCACACATCCGAGGTAAGTGGGTAGGACTCTTCGGTGCTGGACTGGAGGCACCTGGTAAGGAATTACTTAAGGGAAGACCTGTAAGGCCTGGAGAGGATTCACCTGGACTGAAAAATAAGTGATTTATTCTGGCCAGTCTTGGGACACTTGGAGCGTATTCACCTGGACTGGAAGCTAAGTGGCTGCTTGTGAACAGACTTGGAAGACATGGAGTGAATTCACCTGGCCTGTGAGGTAAGGTTTTGTTTCTATACAGGGCTGAAGGTCCTGAAGAAGAGTGATTTGCCCCAGCAGGTCAGTGGGGGCGTCTTGCGAGGCCTCGGCGTCGGGACCCGGTCCCGGGTGCTCCATAGGATCCGGCTTCCGATTCTGTGGAATCCCGCTATCGAGTCCTGGCATCGGGCATCCCCACAGGTCCTGTCTCGCGTCGGTTCGGGATTTTGGACTCTGCATCCGCAGGTTGAGTCTCGGCGCCGGGCCCTCCTGTTGGTCGGGTCCTCACGCCGGGTTCTCCGGCCTCATGCCTCGGGAGCTCCAGTGGGATTTGGGGTTCGGGTATCGGCGATAGGGGTTCCGTAGTGTCGGCTCTTCACCCTGCGGAGGCTTCTACGTGGACTGCCCGTCCTAAGCCTCGCTGTTTGTTCCCCTCTGGGTTCAGGAGTCCTGTTCATTTTATAGTTGTTCCTAGAGGTCGTAAGATCTTCAGCCCTGTAAGGAGATTTATAAGAGCAATATTAATAATAGGTAGTGAAAAAAATTTAAATTTAAATGTGTAGAACTATTGCGGTAAAATTAATTAGTAGATATGCAGAAAGCAGCTTGTAACGAGTGGCCAAGCTCCGGCGCCATCTTGATGTTCCCTGAGATGGAGAGTTTCAGACATGAGGACGTTGAACATGCCAGGTTTGTTCTCCTTGGTGCGGAGAGGATAAAGTCAGAGTCATGTGCAAAAGGAATCAGGAGAAGTTTTCCAGTAGTAGTTATCAAGCTGACCAACTATCTGCTCTTCGACTCGGATTCTCCTGGAACAATTGCTGAGATACAGCTGAACATCCTGAAATCTACACTTGAACTTTAAAATTGAAAGATCAGGTCCGTGAACGAAGGAGCCCACTATGAGAATCAAGGAATTCGATTTCTCCTTTTCGAATGGAAAATAACTGAGAATATTGTGGTAACCGAAGTAAACACGAGGACTACTGACATTTCGTGATTCAGCAAAAGAATCGGACATTTTCAAAGGCAGGGAGATAAACCAAGAAAGTAGTCGCGGAGAACAATTCACAGCAGATATCGGTAGCCTCTGTAAATGTGCAAAGATATAGGATTAGGTGAAGTTAATATGGATCCCTTGCATGCTGAGATGGTAGAAATTAGAATTAGGTGTTATAGTTTATAAACAGGACCCATCATTTAATTGAGAGATGAGGAATTCTGCTTTTTTTTCCGGATGTCTGGAATCTTCGGCCAAACTTCTTTAAACATCCTCCGTTAGGACTCAGCAAGTGAGAAATCAACTTAATGCCAGAAACTGAGGAGATCGGAGAGGGCAATGTGTGGAACAAAGGGAGGGTATCATACAGGGAAAGAAAAGTCTGACCACTAAATGGACAGTTAACATCCTTTGCATGTGTAATGTGTTGCTTGTGTTTTAAATTCCAGATCATGTTTTATTGTCTGACATACTGGGCGTTTTCAGCAGGTAGGAATATACAAAAGAAAGAAAGAAAGACGAAATAAATTGTGTAAAAATGAATTTCATGATGATAATACGCGGCGAAAAGAGTCGAGCAAATGACCTTCGTGAGTATGATTAAAGAGGATCCCAAGGAAATTTGTACATACATTAAAAACAAGAGGGTAACTGGGGAGTTAGGAAGAGCACTGAATGACAAAGAAAGGAATTTATGAGTTAGAGGATGTGGCGAAAATGTTCACTGGGTTCGTAATGTTTGCTTCAATACAGATGAAGATTGTGAAAAAGTTGTATTTCAGAGGACGTGTGAAATATCTGTTGGACCAAATCTACAAATATTTGCATGTGAACGTTTTTGCAAGCGGATAAATGACAATATCCGAATGAAATACATTCCAGGTTGTGAAAACAAACAAGAAAGGAAACTACAGAGTATGTATCGACATTTTTTCAGTTATCAATATTCGAAGGAATTGTGCAGAAGGTTCGAAGTATCATTACTGGAAGTGGGAGCATGAGTGAAATCAGTTAATCGCACGTGAAATCGTTCAGTGACACAGCGGGGAACATTGTTCGAATCCATTCTCAGGGACAGTGTAAACCTCAGGAAGTCACAGAGTCATCGGAGGAGGAATAAACGGAGTTGTACCCGTACAGGCGTCATTAACTGACTGTTGTTGATCTTGAAAGAAGTTGGACCATGACGCCGATAACAAACCTCCGATTTCTGTAATCTCCCGGGATTATAGTAAGTGTTTGAAACTTAATGTCAAACCGAGGAAAATGGCGTATACACACTGGATCCAAGGAACAGTGAAACATTAGGGGTGAAACTCATTCAGCTGTAGAGCGATGGGACGCACGGAGTGCAGAAACCGCTCGCTTGCTTTTAGTTCGTTTGTTTCCCTGGGAAATAGGAAGGGGAGGGCGGACTGATTTGTGCAGGACAACATTAACAAGGACATGGAGACATTAAAAAGGAATGGCAGAATTCAACAAGCAGGGGAGTTGCACAACAATTGGCATGCAATTATCAGAGTCAAACTCGAGACATTTTATAATTCAGAGAAAAATGACCGATGCGTTGTCAAGGAGATGGAAACCAAAACGAGTGGCTAAAGTGAGCAAAGATATAATGGCCGACTACAAATGTTTCCATGTGTTTGTGTTGAGAAAGTAAGTGATAAGCTGTAGTCAGTATGGAACATTTAATTAGAGACTGAGATGAGAGATTAAAACAAAAGTTCTGGTTTAAAAGTAAGGGAACGCCCATGTTCCAGTTCAACGGCAGAGCATGTTTGAGGGTCAAAGAGAGCTACTCCCGCCCTTCGTTAATGATTTCATGACAGCCGGAGACGGGTCATTCTGACTGGATCATAAACGCTTTCTTGTTGGTAATGTTTCAATCGATGCCCAATGTTCCAATTTCTGTTAAGTTATGTCTAACAAGAGTATTATGGACTCACATGCGGAAATGCATTAATTTGCTGTGTGAAGCAAAGATCCAAATGCAGCTTAAAATACTTACACGTGCTCTTCATTGGAAGTATGTATTTAACTGGTGTGTTATGATACCAGAGTGTCCCACAAGGGAAAACATTTGGACGACATCCACCCTGTAAAGAACCTCTCAATCAGCTCTCACTCTTTTAAGTTCCAGTCAATACAACCATAAATTGTTGTCCATCCCTTCCAGCAGAGTATCGATCAAAAGTGTCGATGAACGTGTTTGAGATGACGGATATAAAAACTGAAATTTCAGGGCTGTTGAAAAACACAAATAACTGTTATTTTATCCGACAGGCAAACAATAAACTTTCACATAGTTTCTCAGTGACATATGAACGTACACGATTCGACATTTTGGTGATGAAAGAACAATTCCCGTCATGAAAGTAAAGTGAATTTCTTCCGGTGATTCAGAGAAAATAATCCAGAAACTTTCAGAGCAAATGCAAAGGAATAAACTCAATCTACAGAGGCTGGAAATTGAAATTAAAAAAAGAAACAAAATGCCGGAAATATAAAGCAGGTCAGGCAACATTTGTGGGGAGAGAAACAGAATTTCCTTTGCAGGTCGAAGACCCTTCGTCAGATAAAGGACGCAACGTAGATTCGTTAACGCAGTTTCCGGTATTTACCTAACCTCATGCAGCGGTTGATCTACGAATACAAGACCATTCTCTTTATGTAGAGAACAGTCCTAACCTGCAAACAAATTCAATGACGTAATGGACTCAATGAATATTTTATTTTTTGTTGGAAATCTAATTAAATTCCCGGTCCAAAATGGCGGAAAAAAGATCCATGATTGAAGAAGTGTGATTGGGATTGCCCCGTACCGTTGACGCGAACTGATTTGTGGAGAAAACAAGGTCGATGAGATATGTCATATTCTCCCGACCAACCTGCTCCCAGGAACCTATTAGTCAGTGAAGTCGTATTGAAGGTATTGAGGGCTAAAATTGTTTAACGACAGGCCTTTCCAATATATACGCAGAGAAAGTTCTGCGAAACATGACCATATCTTGGTCAGACTAAGGTTTTATTTGCCAGCTGTTGTCTATTCAATTATATTATGGGAGGCATTTTCCTACCAAAACATCATTATGCACAACATAACATAAGTATGGACAAAATGTCTCCCTACCTCTATGTAAATCTAATATTTTCCGTATCAGAATGTCTGACAGAACCTCTCCTTTCCCATGATGTTTCGCCAGTTACCACAGACGATGCGCAGTCACAGTCTAGTCATCCATAATAGAATGTTCTGGTATTTCAATCTACCGATGTTTAGTCAAATCGCCGGCATCTAATTCCCTGGTCCAGATTCCCGCATTAATGCAATGAAATGATATCTAATTCTACCAATGTAACGATCACAACACCGGCACATCATTCGTTGGCTCAGTTGTCCGAGTCAAATAAATTAATTGTTCAACCTTCGTTGGAAATAGCAGGCTGCTGACATCCCGGCACCTGGCTACGTGGAGTTATGCAACATTGACTAAACAGACGAACAATTCATATTATTTATTTAACCTCTCAACAAAAGTTGCAATTGAACTCGCCTTTTATATACAAAGCTGTCCATTGAGTGTAAATAGATATTTCGCTCCATTTTTCAGTTCTTCCCTGAATTTCTTCTGTGAGAGAGTGTAGATACACGTGTTGGTGCAGGTGCAGATAAATTGCAACATGAACCCAAACTGTTGCAGGATATATGTCGGGGTATTCAAATATCTGTTGGTGTAAAAATAATTTTGAGATTGCTAGGTCATAGTAGATACAATAAAAGGTATCCACAACAATATGAAATTCTCTGATAGAGCGAACAACAAAATCATTGATTTTCCCGGATTTCCACCACTGGATCCTTCTGATTCTCGTTGTTGCTCATGAGTACCCGGCGGCGGACTCGATTTGCCGCTATAATACGACTGACGGTGAAACCATTGAACAGCAGAATTAAACCGATTGGCAATAAAGGTGTCGTGATGCAGATAAATAACTGGTATGCTTTCCATACTGATGAAGTAAAGTATTCCGCTTTAGCGACACAGCGCCAGGGGACATTGTCAATAACAACGTAAGGTTCCACTGAAAAGTAAAATGGGACACACCTCGCACAGCTGGCTATACCCACTATTGCTATCACAGCAGTCGCTGTTCTCTCAGTGCAGTATCGTTCGCGGAGCTTTTGACTACAAATTGCGATACAGCGATCAAACGTGAAAGCCACCGTGAGCCAAACAGAACAGTCCATAGTTGCGAGCCTCAAGACAAGTGTCACAGCGCAAATCGGAGTAATGAGCAAAGGAGGGGCATACACATAAATATTAT
The DNA here is from genome assembly GCF_009764475.1 of Pristis pectinata. NCBI lineage: Eukaryota > Metazoa > Chordata > Chondrichthyes > Rhinopristiformes > Pristidae > Pristis > Pristis pectinata. The sequence continues at coordinate 1,542,957 of NC_067445.1, read as the reverse complement.
TGACCTGCTCCAGCACAACAGCAACTATAACACCCAGCAAATCAGCAGTTGCCATTCCCACCAGGTAACGGGAGATGCATTTCGAGAGTCCGCACTTTCCCCGAGAGAGGATCACAATCGCCATCAAATTAACTGCAAGGAAGAAAATAAGATTGTTTCAAGCGCAACAAGCCCGATTCAATTTACTTGATTTGCAAGCGACAAAATGCGTTGCACCCTGCTGAATGCTCCCCAGCCTTCTGATCCTATGCCAGGTCAGACTGGCTGGGAATGGGAGAGTGAAAATCCAGTCCATCTGGTCTCCAACGTTGCACTGCAGCTGGAGGACAACGGCAGAGCCGAGTGACAGTTGAGAAGGCAACGTTCCAACAGTTTACAATGGACACTCTGCTGTCCACGACATTTATACCGGTAAGCGGCTGATACACAGAGTCACCCAGGCTGAGCCCATCACTATCAGTGAGAACGCTGAAGGAATCATTAATGGTGGGAAAAACATGGACTGCGGGAGACTGTTTAATATTTGGGTGAAGAAGCCTGCCGGTCGTTAATGGAGGAACAGCTACATGCCGGAGCTCCTATTTATCTTACCTTTTCAACTCGGTTTGCAACTCTGCCGTTAATTGCAATTTTACTTCACAACGGCTACAACAGGTGCCAAATGTACTAAAACTGCTTAGGAAGACGACCCTCCTGCACCTCTGGAATCTATTTTACAATTGCTTCGAAAACATATAGAGGATTCTTCAGAGAAATTTGAACAATTTCAAAAGCAACTTCAGCAGATTAATTCTAGGTTGGATTCTTTCCAAGAATCTTTACATGATCACGACGAACGGATTAAACAGCATGAAGCATCTCTCTCTGTTTTGGATGAGAAATTGATGACTTGGTAAAGCTTTGTGAAAAGCAATCTTTATCTAACGAAAAGGAAAGCAGAAGATTATTGACTTAGAAAATAGGAGCAGAAAAAAACAACATAAGAATACTCGGTACCAGGGAGCTTGTGGAAGGCAATCAACCCACTGAATTCTTTGCAAACCTTCTCGTTGAATTTTTCCTTCTATCTTAAAAGCTGCACCTAAGTTTTGATAGAGCACACCGTTGACCGGTGAACGAATTTCTGACGGAAGACAAATGCAAGTCAGTCATTATCTCTCTGCATGACTTTCAAATTAAAGACCTTTTAATTCGTGATCCCGCCGAAGAGGAATGATTAACTACCAAGATTATAAGATTAGAATGGTTGAAGATTTCTCACCCGAAGTTATGAATAAACGTGTGAAATTCAAAACGGTCGTGTCGGAGCTTTTTAACTAAGGATACAAGCCTTCGCTTCGCTACCCTGCAGCAAAGAATTAATTAAAAAATGGCTCGCATAAGCGGTTTACCTCAAGCTTTTCTGGAATCTTGGAGTTGAAAGACTCCGCAATTCTATTCATAAACATCTACTTATTAATTTTTTTTTGATAACCCTTTACTAATACCTTGAATGTTTATGTACTTCGATTTTTTATCTTTTTTTGATACGTTATTTTACATATATTATTTTACAGGTTTGCTTGTACTGATAAACTAAGAAAGATACTTGTTATTCCATGATTTTGAAACCGTCTAGTTCAAGTTACTGTTTTGACTGGAATGAGATTTATCAACCTTGAGAAATTGGCAGCAGGATTATATGGGTTATACTGTCTTCAGGTAGAGATGCCGTATTCCTATTGCTCGCCTGTTTTCTCGCTTTGGGTGGGGGAGGGGAATTGGGTTCTTCCTTCGGAAGCTGTTTTGGACTTTTAGCCAAGTCCGTTGCTCAGTTACCTTAGTGGAAAGTTCAGCGTCTTACTTGAATCTACATTCGAATATAGCTTGTGTATTACCTTGTTTATTACTCACAGTTAAACAACATTCAAATGGATCGAGTGATTAATTTAATGAGTTTAAATGTTAAAGGCCTAAACAAGCCTTTAAAGCGAATAAAGATTTTTGCTTACATTAAAATGCTCGAAGCCTCAATTATTGTTTTACAAGATCTCATCGATGCAATTGTGATACTTAACGCTTTTTCAGTCGATGGAGAGGGTTGCAATATCATTCCTCTTTCTGAGCTAAGTCGGAGGGGGGGGGGTTCAATCTTTACAGATAATACCGTTTCGTTTGTTCAACACAAGGCAATAACGGACAGGAACGGTCATTTTGTTACAGTATCAGGGAAGTTAAATAATAGAATCTTGGTATTTGCCAATATTTATGCTCCAAATACGGACGATCCAGGATTTTTTGAACGATCTTTTTGCATTTTTGCCAGACGTGAATCTTTACTCTCTGGTTCTGGGAGGAGATTTTAATTGCTGGTTACATTCAAGGTTAGATAGGTCATCTACTAAACCAGCAGCACTTAATAAATCAGATTTATTTATTCAATCTTCTTTTAATGAAAACGGGCGTTACTGATGTCTGGCGTTTTTTTACAACCAGAAGACAGTGAATATTCATTTTTTTTCTCATGTTCATCACACATATTCCAGGATCGATTATTTTGTTTATTGATAGTCAAATGAGTTCATCAATCCTATCCTGTGAATATAAAGTGATTGCTCTTTCAGACCATGGTCGTGTTTTTATCTTTAAATCTCCCTGAACTCCCTCAAATAAACAGAGGGAGTTAGTTTTAATCTAACTTTGTTATCTCATAAAGATTTTATACAATTTTTGGAGAAACAAATCACTTTCTTTTTTCAAAAGAATACCCCGGGAGAGACTTCTAGTCTTAATATACGGTATGCTTTTAAAACCTTTATGAGAGGACAAATTATTTCTTCCGCGGCAAGCGTTAAGAAAAAAGTTAACACAGAGAGGATTGTTTAGCCAATCAAGTGAAACTTCGAGACAAAAAAAATGCCTTAGATACAGATCACGCTTTATACAAAAGTCGATTTGAAATTAAAAACCAAATAAGATCTCCTTTTAACATATCCAATTGAGAATTAACTCTTAAAAGATAAAACTCAAATTTATATCCATGGAGATAAAACAGCTAAATTATTGGCAAATCAATTAAAAACCTCTGCAGCTGGAAGACAAATTAAAGAAGTTGGCAAAGCCAATGGAGAAAGAGAAACGTATCATTTAGAAATAAATGACACTTTTGGAGAAGTTTATTCCAAACTTTATAGTTCTGATTCTCCTAAAGATAATACTGTAATGAACAACTTTTTCGACCAATTAAATAGTCCTACACTCTCTGCTGATAGCCGTAAACGACTGGATTAATTTATTACTTATGAGGAAATCGCCGAGTTTATACGGTCAATGCACTTGGAAAGACTCCGGGTGAATTCTATAAAGCTTTCTCCTTACTGATTATACCTTATTGAAGTTCTGTTTCTTTCGAATTATTTTAAATTGGGAAGGTTACCACAATCCTTTTACGAAGCATCCATTTCACTTATTCTTAAGAAGAATAAAAACCCAACGAATGTCGTTCATACAGAGAAATTTCTCTACTGAATGTTGATGTTAAAATTTTATTTAAAGTTTTGGCTGGTAGATTAGAAAATAATTTACCATTAATTATATCCGATGATCAGACGGGGTTTATCAAAAAACGTTATTGCCATTTTAATCTTCGTCGTTTACTGAATATTATTTATTCTCCTTCTGAGGAAATATCGGAATGTGTGATTTCCCTAGATGCAGAGAAGGCCTGTGAGCGGGCCGAATGGAGTTACCTATTTAAAACCTTCGAGAAATTTAACATTGGGCCCGATTTTATTCAATGGATTAAATTACTTTATTTATCTCTTTCTGCCCGTGTTCTTACTAACTTTCAACTTTCGGAACCTTTTAAACTTCAACGGGGAACTTGACAGGGATGCCCTTTGAGCACTTTGCAATTTGACTTGGTCCTAGAACCTTTAGCTATTGCTTTTCGAGAATCTACGGAGATTGCCGTTATATCTAGGTGAGGTACTACCCACGAAGTTTCACTCTATTCTGATGATTTATTACGCTTCGTTTCTAATGGTGAGACTTCGTTACCTTCTTTGCTTTCTTTATTTCCCGTTTTAGCCAATTTTCAGGATATAAACTGAATTTACAATTCGGTGCCATTCGATATTAACCTTCCTTTTAAAATTGCAAGAAATCATTTTACCTATTTGGGTGTAACTAGTACTAAAATTATAAACATTTATTTAAAGAGAACTTTCTTGCTTATTTGAATTATGTGAAAAGGGTCTTACAAAATTGGTCACCCCTCTCTATATCGCTGATTGGCCGCATTAATTCTATTAAAATGAATATTTTACCTACATTTATGTATCTATTTCGGTCATTACCTGTTTTTAATCATGTCTTGTTTTGATTCTCTTGACTCAATTATATCTTCTTACATATGGGAAAATAAACATCCCAGGTTAAATAATGTTCACTTTCAGAAAGATAAAAATAAAGGAGGCTTTGCTTTACCCAACTTTAGGTTTTATTACTGGGCAGTCAATATACGAAATCTAACTGATTATTACATTATATTAATCATAAAGTCTGTCCAGTATGGGTTACTTTGGAAGCAAACTCTGTTATTTTTTTCTATTATTTCTTTGCTTGGCTCTTCACTTAATTTATTAATAATTAAATTAACGGATAATTTGGTAGTTAAGCGTGCTTTGAGGATGTGGTTACAATTTAGAAACTATTATGGCTTATTGAGATTTTCTTTGTCTAGTCCCATTTTTACTATTTTTTAAACCTTCTATGACTGATATAGTTTTAAAAGAATGGGATAGATTGGGTATTACTTGTTTTCAGGGTCTGTTTGTTGGAGCAATTTTCTTTACGTTTGAACAATTGTGAACGAAATGTAATTTTCCAAAAAACTCACTTTTTTCAGTATTTACAAATTAGACATTTTCTCCGATCTCAATTACATACTTCCCCGATAAGTCCTGATCAGATCTCACTATATGTAATTTTTAATTTGAAGCTTTTTTATGATGCTTCAATATCTGAGATTTATGGCAGGTTATCAGGAACGAATAAGGTTCCTTCAGACAAAATTAAATTGCTTAGGAACATGATTTGTAGATTTCAATTACTGAAGAAACTTGAAATCAAATTTTTAAACTGATTAATACTTCATCATCATGTGCACGTCACTCCCTCCTTCAGTTTAAAGTGGTACATAGAGTTCACCTGTCTAAAGACAAGTTATTGCATTCTCTTCGGATGTATCTCCATATTGTTCCAAATGTTTTGGTAATGTCCGAGTCTGGAAAAATACTGGATAGAGGTATTTCAAACCTCTTCCGTACATTTTTTAAATACAATTTAAGCCAAATCCTTTAACTGCATTATTTGGGATTGTTGGAGAAAAATATATAATTCCGGAGACTTCCGAATTATACATATTAGCCTTCATTTCTCTTATAGCCAGGAGGGCTGAATTGCTTAAATGGAAGGAAACTACTCCTCTCACTCATGCTCAGTGGTTACCGGATGTTATGTCATATCTAAATTTAGAGAAGATCCGTATTTCTAGATCTATTCTGAACTTTCAAATATTATGGGGACATCTTTTGAGTTACTTTCAAAACCACTGATTTGGTGCTTAAAGTACAGATATTGGCGAATACTACTATCTCTTTAGGATGTTACCAAACAGCTTCGGTTTTGGTAGTGGGGTTAGATTTTTTTTATAATAAAATTATTCCAACTTATCAATACTAATTAGTTATCATTTGTTTTTATTAATATGAAGCATTATGATTTCTAGTGTGATTCAATACCATCTATTTTGTAACACTTTGTTTTTTTTCCTTTGTTTTATTTGTTTTTATTATTTGGAATTAATAAAAATATTGGAAAGTAAAGAATATCTGAGAAGAGGAACTACAGAGTTAAAATTCAAACAAGCAAAAGAAAGTCATTGGGGAAGACGGGACATTTGGCACGTTATTACTTCAACTGAAAAGACATTTCGAGAAATCTATGGAAAATATTTCTCATTTGCTGGTTTATGGTGAAAAAAGGCCTGCTTGTCGCAGATTAACAGGAAAGCTCACTGAAAAAGCTGAAAAAGTAAAGTTTTTTTCTTTGTTGCTGTATACCTCCAACTTTCTGTATTGATGAAGACTCAGAACTAGAACAATTCAAACTGGTATTTCTTCGGTTAGTTGAGGAAGGGAAAATGTTGCAACAATGTCAACATTAACAATAACTCAATTGGTTCAATTGACACAAAAACCAGACATTTTAAAACAAGATCCGCAATACTTAAAAAAAAAACAAATGCCTGAAACCTCCAAAATCTGGAAACACTCATCAGGCGAGTGGCAACAATGTCAACATTAACAATAACTGAATTTATGCAATCGACACAAGAACCAGACATTTTAAAACAAGATCCGCAATACTTGGAGAAAAAAACAAATGCCTGAAACCTCCAAAATCTGGAAACACTCATCAGGCGAGGCAGCACCTGTGATGGGCGACTATTCTACTGTGCAAAAGGTACAGTGAAAAGAAGGGAGAACACACAGAATTGTCAGCACCAGAACCTTACCAGGGATATCAATCGCTGCCAGTACAGGGTAAAATATTCCCGCTACGTAGTAAATTGCTGGATATCCCATTTTCTGTGTGAAACAGCGATCGGTATTTCGAAATGTTCCAATGCCCACTTGGACTGGGGTTTGATTTGAAAGCTCTTATACAGAAGAGGGGAGAGTCTACTGCGCCAGTTAATGTGACCACCTCCTTAGTCACATCAATCACGATCCACTGAACAAACACTTCTGGAGAATTAATGTCATGCATCGTGTAACCGTGCAATGAAATTCGCTGCTCGAAGAAAGGACAGAGACAATTGGATTTAATATTGTGTATTGTCTTTTCAAAAGGCGAATATTGCACCTTTAATTTGTATGACAGAAGTTTTCAGCTATTTAAATTGAACAATTTTTTGGCTCAACTTTTTTAACATGGACAATTATCTTCAAATCAGTTTCCTTCGTAACAGGTGAAGCAACACACGGGTTTCTCAAATTAAGAAAGTGGATTTACTTTGGCAAGTAATTGTGGTAAACATTTTCTTGGGAGAGGAAGATTCACACGGACCCTTTGCTTCGGGCAGGTTTAGTGCGGAAAGCAATTGTCACTTAATATAATTAACGATTACTGTATTTCTTTGCCTCTAAAGACATTCCGACACCCACACAAATATGGGGTCATCTGTAACGAATGCACTGACTGTGATTCACGAAACTAGTTTGTGTATATGGACAAACGGAAGACCAACACTTTCCAGTTTAGAGCTACACCGTTGAAGTTGAAGAACCATAATCTCTCCAACTGAACTATCCGACGACCTCACCTTTCACAATTGACATTCAGTACAGTCTTTTGTGGTTATTCTATTAATCTGAGCGTAAACTACTTCACTCAGAGGGTGGTGCGAGTATGGAACGAGCTGCCAGCGGAAGTGGTGGATGCGGGTTCAATTGTAAAATTTAAGAGAAGTTTGGACAGGCACATGGATGGGAGGGGTTTGGAGGGAAATGGTCTGGGTGCAGTTAGATTAGACAAGGCAGAAAACCAGGTCATTATGGAGTAGATGGTCCGAAAGGCCTGTTTCTGTGCGGTACTGCTCTGTGACTCCTTGAGTGGACAGAGGGACATGAACGTGTGCTTGGAGGCGGAGGAGGTGAGTGGGGTCCTTAATGAGTACTTTTCATCAGTATTTCCCAAGGAGAAGGAGGTGGAGTATGGGGAGATCGGTGCGAAGCATGCTGATATGCTGCGGCATTTAAAGATAAAGGAGGAGGGTGTTGAGTCTCTAAAAGAGCATATAGATGGATTAGTCCCTAGTGCCAGATGTGATATACCCCAGGTTGTTGAGAGATGCAGGAGATGAGATTGCTGGGACCTTGACCAAGATCTTCGTGTCAGCTTTGGCCATAGGCGACGTCGCGGAGTCGCTAATGTTGTTCCGTTATTCAAGAAGGGAAATAGGGATAATCCTGGTAACTATAGACCGATGAGTCTCACATCAGTGGTGAGGAAGTTACTAGGGAGGATTCACGGGGATGGGATTGATGAGCATTTGGGAAACCAACCACTAATAAGGGACCGTTTTGTGCGGGGCATGTCGTGCCTCTCTGACGTTACTGAGTTTTTTCGAGGAGGTTTCGAGGGTGATGGATGAAAGGAGAGCTGTGGATGTTTTTAAAAGGACCAGTGAGGTGTTTGACAAGGTCCCTCATGGGAGGTTGATCCAGACGGTTGAGGTGTGTGGGATCCACGGTGAATTGGCCGTTTGGGCTGGGAATGGGCTTGTCGAACAGAGACAGAGGGTGGTGGTTGAAGGGACTTATTCGGCTGGAGTTCGGTGACCGGTGGTATCCCGCAGGGATCCGTACCGGGACCCTGCAGTCTGTGATGTATAGAAATGTCCTGGATCGGTGCGTCAGAAAGTTCGCAGACGATGAAACGATCGCTAGGGTTGTGGACGGTACATAAGACCATAAGACATAAGAGCAGAATTAGGCCACTCAGTCTATCGTGTCTGCTTCCCCATTGTATCGTGGTGATTGAATTATCCTTCTCAACCCCGTTCTCCTGCATTCTCCACGTAACCTTTGACGCCCTTACTGATCAAGAACCTATCAACGTACGCTTTAAATACACCCAAGGACTTGGCCTCCAAAACCGCGCGTGGCAACGAATCCCATAGATTCATCGCCCTCTGGCGGAGGAAATTCCTCCTCATCTCAGTTCTAAAGAGACATCCATCTGTTCTGAGGCTGTGTCCTCTGGTACCAGTCTCTCGCACTGCTGGAAAACCCTCCCCACGTGCACTAGATGCAGGCCTTTCAAGATTCGGTAGGTTTCAATGAGATTCCCCCGCCCCGTCCTTCGACACTCCAGCGAGTACAGGTATAGACTTCAAACGCTACTCCTGCGTTCGCCCTGCATCCTCGCGATCGTTCTACTGAAACTCCTCCGGACCCTCTCCAACACCAGCACATCCTTCCTTACATACAGGGCCCAGAACTGCTCACAATACTCCAAATGTAGCCTTACCGACGCCTTATAAATCCTCAGCATTATATACTAGCGTGTATATTCTAGTCCTTCCGAAAAGAATGTTAAAATTGCATTTGCCTTCCTCAGAAACCGTCTCAACCTGCAACTTAACCTTCAGGTAATCCCGCACTGGGACTTCCAAGTCTCTGTGCACCTCCGATTTCTGAATTCGCTGCCGGTTTAGAAAATAATCCAAACCTTTATTCCTTCTACCGACGTGAATGACCGGACACTTCCCTACGCTGTATTCTATCTGTGACTTCATTGCCCATAATCCCAACCTGCCCAAGTCCTTCTGCAGACTCTCTGCCTCCTCAATACTCCCTGCTCCTCCACCTATCTCTGTATCTTCCGCAAACTTGGCTAGAAAGCCATCGATTCCGTCATCCAGATCATTAACATTTTAAGTGAAAAGTAACGGACCCAACACCGACCCCTGCGGACACTACTTGTCACCAGCAGCCAACCAGAAAAGGCCCAAATATAAATGCCTAATACCAGAGGGCGTGCATTTAAGGTGAGAGGGGGAATGTTCAAAGGAGATGTAAGGAGCAAGTTATTTTTACACAAAGAGCGGTGGGTGCCTGGATTGTGCTGCCAGGGGTGGGGATAGAGGCAGTTTCGATGGATGTCTTTACGAGGCTCTTAGACAGGAACATGGATGTGCGGGGAATGGAAGAAGACGGACTTTGCGTATGCATCAGGGCTTTAGTTTAATTCAACACCGTGTCAGTACAGACATTGTGGGACGAAGGGCTTGTTTCTGTGATGTCATGTTCTGAGTTTTCTCTGCGGTTTCTCTGGGCTCACTGTCAATACGGCGGAACACCACTGGGTGTCAGTGTTGTCCACAAATCAAGAGCGCCTGTGATTGCGGGACAACGAGACTAGGTGGGAGTGTTGTCCACATATTGGAGATGATACCAGCGATGTGGAGGGAGGGTCTGACGGAAACGGGGAGGGACGCAGAGAGGGGAAAGGTGGAGGAGCCGGGGAGGGTTGTAAGGGAGGGAGGGAGCTCACGGACTCAGGAAAGGATGCAGTAGAGTGTTGGGTGGCCGAGACGGGAAAAGGTGTAGACGAGGGAGGGAATAACGAAGAAAGGGAGAGGTGTAGGGGAGGAAGGGACGCAGTGAGGGCAGGGGTCCCGGAGATAACGTGTGGTGACACAATGGGTTTGGAACTGGTATGCCGTGGAGTTGGGCACCGGGACGGACGGAGGAATCTCGCCGCCGAGTACTCCCCCCACCCCAGAACGACAACAGAGAAGGTCCTGAGCACGGCGTTCCTGACTGCTCCAGTTTATTTTGGCACCTCCACGGTTGGGGGGTGGGTGGTAGAACCCCGCTCCCCCATCACTCAGACCACGATTTGTCTGTCCTTAAAGGCCCCATCTCTCATCCCCTGGGAGACACTTGACTCAACGGGAGAACTCTAGCCAACGGGAGTCCTTTCACACCTCACCCAATGGGAGAACCTTCACCCCTCACCCAAAGGCAGACGCATCACCCTTCACCCAACGTCCACAGGGAAACGCTCCCTCCGCCGTGGGAAACAGCCCCCCACTGTGGGACCCTCCCCCGCCGCGGGGCACACCTTCTCATCGCTCCCATGGCCGCTGGCGACTACAGGTGCCGGAATCTACCGCTATATTGGTATTGGTTCATTATTGTCACTTGCACCGAGGTACAGTGAAAACTTGTCTTACAAACCGATCATACAGGTCAATTCATAACACAGTGCGGTTACATTGAATTTAGTACAAAGTGCATTGATGTAGTACAGGTGAAATCAGTAACAGTACAGAGTAAAGTGTCACAACTACAGAGAAAGTGAAGTGTAGTAAGGTGCAAGGTCACAACAAGGCAGATCGTGAGGTCATATTCCATCTCATTGTATACAGGGACTGTTCAATAGTCTCATCACAGTGGAGTAGAAGCTGTGCTTATGTCTAACGGTATGTGCCCTCAGGCTCCTTCATCTTCTACCCGATGGGAGAGAGAGAGAATGTCCCTGCTGTGTGGGGTCTTTGATTATGCTGGCTGCTACATCAAGACAACGAGAGGTAAAGACAGAGTGAAGGAAGGGAGACTGGTGTCCGTGATGCGCTGGGCTGTGTCCACAACTCTCTGCAGCTTCTTGCGGTCCTAGGCAGAGCCGTTGCCATACCAAGCCGTGATACATCCAGAGAGGATGCTTTCTATCGTGCATCAGGAAAAGTTGGTGAGAGTCAGCGGGGACAAACCAAGTTTCTTTAGCTTCATGAGGAAATATAGGGGCTGGTCAGCTTTCTTAGCCGTGGCATCTACGTGATTTGACCAGGACATGCTGTTGGTGATGTTCACACCCAGGAACTTGTAGCTCTGAACCCTATCGACATCAGAACCATTGATGTAGACAGGTGCATGTACACCGCCCACTTTCCTGAAGTCAATCACCAGCTATTTTGTTTTGTTGACATTGACGGAAAGGTTGTTGTCATGCCACCATTAAACTAAGCTCTCTATCTCCATCCGACTCATCGCTGTTTGAGATACGGCCTACAACGGTGGTAGTATCTGCAAACTTGTAGATGGAATTAGAGCAGAATCCGGCTACACAGTCATGAGTGTATAGGGAGTAGAGTAGAGGGTTGAGGACACAACACTGTGGGGCACCAGTGTTGAGAATAATCGTGTCGGAGGTATTGCTGCTTGTCCTCACTGCGGTCTGTTTGTTAGAAAGTCAAGGATCCAGTTACAGAGGGAGGTGTTGAGTCCTAAGTCTCGGAGTTTGGTGGCAAGCTTGCTTGGAATTATTGTTTGAAGGCAGAGCTGTAGTCAATACACAACAGTCTAATGTATGTGCCTTCAATGTACAGACGCGCCATAGCTGAGTGTATGTGCAGGGACATGGCATCCGCTGTCGACCTGTTTCACCGATAGCCGAATTTCGGTGGGTCCAGATTGTCTGGTAGGCTGGAGTTGATGCGTGGCATGACCAACCTTTCAAAGCACTTCATGATGATGGATGTTAGAGCCAGTGGTCCGTCGTTATTGAGGCATGTTACCTTGCTTTTCTTTGGTACCGGGATGATAGTGGTCTTCTTAAAACAGGAGGGAAGGTGAGATTGAAGCAGGGAGAGGTTGAATATGTCCGCAAATACTTCTGCCAGCTGATCAGCACAAGCTCTGGGCACACGGCCTGGAACACCATCTGGCCAGGTGTTTCCTCCTGTTCACTCTCCGGAAGACTGATCTTACGTCCTCCACTTTGTTCACAGGTTCAGCTGCGTTGGTGACTGTCAGGGCGGATGGCGACAATCAACTTCCCTTTTGTTCAAAATGCGGATACAATGCGTTAAAGTCATCAGGAAGGGATGCCCTGTTGTTACATATGCAGCCCGACTTCGTCTTGTCGCCTGTTATGGCATGTAAGCCCTACCATAAGTGGCGGCTTGTCAGGGACTCTATTTTAAGTTGGGATTGGCTCTTGGCATCACTTATAGCTTTTCGAAGGTCTCTCCTCGATTTCCTGTACAGATCAGGATCCCCAGATTTGTGTGCAGAAGTCCTTTCCTTCAGTAGGAAGTGGATCTCCCGGTTCATCATGGTTTCCTGTTTGGGAACACCGGCATTTTTTTCTTTGGTACACAGTCCTCCACACACTTGCTGATAAACTCCGTGATGGTGGTGACATACTCATCAAGGCTGACCGCTGAGTCTTTGAACATGGACCAGTCCACTGTCTCAAAGCAGTCACGTAAGAGTCATTTTCTTCCTCAGACCAGCACTGCACGACTTTCGGTACCGTTCCAGCCGTTTCAGTTTCTGTTTGTATGCAGGGAGAAGGAGCACAGCCTGGTGGTCTGATTTCCCAAAGTGAGGACGAGGGGTGGCTCGGAAGGCATCTTTGATGGTTGTATAGCGGTGGTCAAGGGTGTTGGCGCCCCTGGTGGAGCAGGAGATGTGCTGGTAGTATTTTGGTAACACACTCTTGAGGTTGGCCTGATTGAAGTCCCCTGCGATGATGAAGAGGGCCTCAGAGTATTCTGTCTCAAGGTTGTTGACCACGGAGTAAAGCTCATTGAGTGCTGGCTTCATGTTGGTCTGTGGTGGGATGTAGACTGCCATCATGATAGCCGAAGCGATAGAATGGTCAACGCTTCACCGTTAGATATTCCAGGCTGCGTGAGCAGGAGTTCGTCAGGACCGTCACGTCCGAGCACCAGAAGTTATTGATTAAGAAGCAGACTCCTCTGCCTTTAACTTTGCCTGAGGACTCTGTACTGTCCATTCGATGAATTGGAAGCCGTCAGGTTGAATAGCAGAGTCAGGAGAGGCAGGTGTGAGCCACGTTTCGGTGATACATAATACACAACAGTCCCTCAGTTCTCTTTTGCAAGTCAGTCTTGCCCTCAGTTTATCAACGTTGTTCTCAATGTACCGTACGTTAGCTGGTAGTATGCTGGGGAGTGGGTGTCTTGTAAACACGCTGTTTCAGCCTTGTCTGCAGCCCAGCCCTCTTGCCACGTTTCCGAGATACGCGGCGGCGACACTTCATTCTCGAAGTGAAGCCACTAGACAAGTTATTGTTTAGGGTCATACCTGTATGACCTGGAGTGGATTCCCCTGGACTGGATGGTAAGTATCTTCTCCATGCTAGACTTTGAAGACCTGGAGTGCATTCACCTGGACCGGTCGGTAAGTGATTGCCAGTGCACAGACTTGAAAGACCTGGAGTGGATTCTGCTGTCTTGTGAGGTAAGTTGATGTTTCAACAGAGGTTTAAGTGTCTTGAAGAGGACTGAGCTGCCTCAGCAGGTATGTGGTGTCGTCTAGGTGGGTCTCGGCGTCGGTACACTGCCTCGGGTGCTTCATCGGGTCGGGGTTTCCTATCCGTTGGATCCCTGGTGTCGTGACCCGGGACACCTCCTCGTGTCGGGCCTCGATTCGGGGACTTGCGTCGGGTTAGGTTTCGGTCCTGGGCTTCACGTCGCGTCGGGCTCCCGACCTCAGTCTCATGTCAGGTCCGGCCTGGGCCTTGCGTTGGGTCGATTCTCTGGTCTCGGTCTCGCGTCCTCGGGATTCATTCTCGTCTGGTCAGTTCTCGGCGTCGGGCGCTCCAGTGAGTAGGGTCTCAGTGTCAGTCACTGCCGTGGGGTCCGGGAGTCGGGTCTCCGCGTCGGGGACTCCGGTGAGTCGGGACTCGGCGATGGAGGCTCCGTGTGGACGTCTCCTCGGCCTGCGAAGGCTTCCTCGTGGTCTGTCTTGTCCTAGGCCTGGCTGGTCGTTTCCCTCGGGGTCCGGGAGTCGGGTCCGCCTCGTAGTCGTTTCTGGACGTTGGAAGATCGCCAACCCTGTCAGAAGATTTAGAAGAACATTTTTCGTGATAGTTAGTGACATACTTTAAACTCTAAATTTAAAAGTGTGAAGGATTACAGTAAAGGTAATGAATAGATCTGTAGAGAGCAGTTTGCAAAGTGTCGTCACGCTCCGGCGCCATCTTGCAAGTTTCCTCATGGAAGGCCTTTTCAGCAAATCAGGAAGCATGGTAGCCAGGGAAACGTGGCTGTGTGGATTCAGAATTAGCTTGCCCATAGAAGACAGAGTGTGGTGGTAGATGGAGCGTCTTCTGTCTGGAGCTCGGTGACCAGTGGTTGTCCGCAGAGATCTGTTATGGGACCCCTGCTCTTTGTGATTTATATAAATGGCTTGGATGAGGGTGTGGAAGGGGGCTTGAGTAAGTTTTCTGATGATTGATAGTGCAGCGGATCGTGCAGAATGTTTCTGTAGATGACATCAGGATATTGATAGAACGCAGAGCTGGGCTGAGCAGCGGCAGGTGGAGTTCAACCCGGATGAGTGTGATGTGATACACTTCGGGAGATTGAATTCGAAAGCAGAACACAAGGTGAATGGCAGGACGCTTAGCGGTGTGGAGGAACAGAGGAATCTTGAGGTCCAGGTCCGTAGAACCCTCAAGGTTGCCTCGCAGGTCGACAGGGTTGTTCAGAATGCTGATGGAGTGTTGGCCTTCATTAGTCGTGGGATTGAGTTTAGAAGTCGCGAGATGATGTTGCAGCTCTATAGAGCTCTGTTTGGACCACACTTGGAGTATTGTGGTTCTGGTCGCCTCATTATAGAAAGGATGTTGAAGCTTTAGAGAGTGTGCAGAGGAGACTTACCAGGATATTGCCTGGATTGGAGAGCATGTTTTATGAGGATAGGTTGAGTGAGCTGTGTTTTTTTCCGTTTGGAGAGAAAGAGGATGAGAGGTGACGTGATAGAGGTGTACAAGATGATAAGAGGAATACATCGAGTGCACAGACAGAGACTTTTTCCATGTGCGAAAATGGATAACTCGATGTGAAATATTTTTAAGGTGATTTGAGGAAGGTATAAGGGGGATGTCAGGGGTAGGTTTTTTAAACAGAGAGTGGTCTGGTCGGTGCGTGGAACGCATTGCGTGCGGAGGTTGTGGGGACAGATACATTCGGGACAATTAAGAGACTCTTAGATAGACACATGAATGTTGGAGAAATGGGGAGAGTTGTAGCAGGGAAGGGTTTGATTGATATTAGATCAGGATAAAATGTCGGCACAACATTAAAGTTGGTCTTGCCCCAATTCGGGGCTTTAATTTGTGGACCTGCCCTAACTTCTCCATCACCGTGCTATAAGTTATAGAATTTCGGTCACTGGACACAAAGTGCTCCCCCACTGACACATCAGTCATTTACCCAGCCTCATTTCTGGAGAGGAGAACGAGTGTTGCCCTCTCTCCAGAAGGTTCATGTAAATCCGAAATATATTCCGGCTGGAGATTGGTATGAAAGATTCGTCCTATTTTATATCAAAACATCCCGTGGACAAGAAGCAACTGTCATCAAAGGAAAATATTAAATGAAGCAGACAGGTTAACACATTACTGTTTAATTATTTAAATACATACAGAGTTGTTTAATGCTTAAAGAAAACTCATCATGCACAGATTACATTGTCTTATTTATACACTCCATATATTTAATTGATCTGTTGTACGAATAAATCTGACAGAAGAATCCCTGAATGCTGAGTGTTTTTCCTGACTCCTGAGAGGAACTCTAATTACTGCAGATTTGCAACACGTAGAGGAACTTTGTTTTTTTCTTTGTTCTAATTGTTTATCTTCCCAGTAAAACTCTTTGTAATTGATCATTTATGCTTTTATTGTGAATTCTGCTTATACAGTGCTGTGTGGCTGTGATGTTGCCGCCACTAAGTTTATCATTGCACCTGCGCATACATGTACTTATGGACATGACAATAAACTCGGCTTTCATTTGACTTTAAGTAACAGTACATATTGTATTGTTTAACTTGAACACGAGGCATATTTATAAATCAGTGGTGCGAATAAATCGGATAACAGAATGTGTCAATGATTTGTGTTCACCTCACCCCTGAGGGACAGTCCGATTCTACTCAGTAATCATTTCAGTTTATTAAAATAATACCGTTTTCTGATTTGGGGTTGGATCTATATCTGTCTGGATGCAGGAATGCTGCTCTTCCGAGAGCATTTCGCTCTCTGTCACTCTGACACCCTTCAGCACCCAACCAACAACGATCAGCAGGTTTGAAGATGATCCAAAAATGGCTGCATTGTGGCTAGGGAGAAGGTTCTCTGATGATACAGTAGGACATAGATCAGTTAGAAACTTGGACGGGGCGTTGTCAGATGGAATTTATTCCCAACAAGTACAGTATATGTGAGGACACAGATTGAATGCTAAAGAGCAGGGTTCGACTCCACGGTTCATGACAGTGGCCACACAGGTCGATAGGGTGGTGATGAAGGCAAACCGGATGCTAGACTTCATAGGTCGAGCCATGGAATATAAGAGCGGGAACACTATGGTGCATCTCAACAAAACATTGTTTGGGCCGCACGAGAGCAGTGTTGTAACTCTGGTCACCACAGTATAGCATTGATGGGATTCTGTTGGGAAGAAAACAGAGGAGACTCTCTGGGATGCTGCATGTGTTGGATATTATGGCGAAAAACTGGATAAGCTCGGCTTGTTGACCCTTCAATGTGACCGGAGAGAAATGAATCAGATCATAAGGGGTACAGACAGGATTGTTCGTGAAAACTTTTGTTTTTTCCAGGGTAGGGGTATTAAAAACAAGATGCCAAAAGATTAAAGTGAGCAGTAGGGCTTTTAAACGGAGTCGGAATATTCGGATGTTTACAGAGATTTTGTCTCAAGTCCAGGTCAGTGTAAAACAAATTGGCCCCGCATAATTCCCAAATTGTCTGTCACTTCCTAAAGCCTCAGAAGCATCCATTCCAGCCCTCGCCCTCGCAGTGACGTCAGATTAAATAACTCAATGTTCCCCAGTTTCTATCCCCATCCTCTCATTCACAGAAAGAATTCATCTGGCTCGTTCACTTTGAGGGAGCTTTTCAAATCCACACAATTCCGGATCACACACTGGACCCCATTGACCCTTTTGAGAGTTCCCAGACCCGATTGTTCCTTCTCACTGATCAGTACTAATTTGGTTTATTGTTGTCACATGTACTCAAGGTACAGTGAAAACACTTGTCTTGCACACCGTTCATCCAAATAAATCCATTACAATATACTTTTGAGGTAGTACAACGTGAAACAATAACTTAATGCAGAATAAAGTTTTACAGTTACAGAGAAAGTGCAGTGCAGGCAGACAAAGAGGTATAAGTTCATAACGAGGGAGATTGTGAGGTGGAGAGTCCATCTAATCGTACGTGCGAACCGGTCAACAGTCGTATAACAGCGGGATAGAAGTTGCGCTTGAGACCGGTGGGACGTGCTTTCAGGCTTTTGTATCTTCTGCCCGTTGGGAGGGGGAGAAGAGAGAATGTGCCTGGTAGGTGGGTATATACCCTGGATATGTCCGGGGTAGGTGGGTATATACCCTGGATGCCATTGCACGTTTGTTTCGTTCATTTCACGTGTTGCTGCAGCCGCACGTATCCAAAGGAGTTCACCGTGGATGTCTGTTCAGTGAGTGGAATTAAACTCTGCCTACACGGAGCCCGATTGTGTCACCAGGGTTTTTCCCCACTGCTTTGAAAATCTGGTCCTTTCGATGAATTCTCAAAGTGTCAGTGGGAGCAGCCCCTACGTCACTGACACAGAGCAGCAGCTACACAGCGGAAGAAGATAATTCGGGATCTGCGAACAATACTGTGGGATGTTACATGAACGGATGGAATCTGTAAACATAAGAGTGTGAAGTTCTGGTCACCGATTTGAATCTCGGAACAGTGGAGTGAAGTGTTACAGGAAAGGATCGGGATCATGAAACAAGAGAGTGTGATTTTAAAGCGATGGGGAAGAGTGTCTTCTCAGCTGCTCTCCATATTTTTTCGGATTCCCCTTTTATTTCATTAGACATTCGGATCTTATATGTATTGTGGGCAGTCAACTCGTCTGCTACCCCATCCTCGCTCTTGTTGCTGTTCCACGTAAGTCCCTGTCGAAAGGCTCGACCAACAAATTGGTGAGAAACACTGGTCACTGGGTCCGGTAAAGATATCTGGTGCGTTGACTGTTCATTGCATGTGCCGGTACATAAAGCGCAACGTCTTCACTAACCGAGCTCCGGTTGAGGGAGATGTCAAACATAGACCTGGTCCGTGTGCGGGAATCAACGCCTTGAGTGCCGTTTGTCACCATGTTATTTATCCTTCGTTTCTCGATGTTATTTTCCTATTTTGCTGAACCGTCCCCAACTATATTTATTTGTTCGATAGAACAATGCCATCTGCACTGCCGTTCCTGTAATTCACGCATTCCTCACTGTTGCCGTGTCTGGTGATCCCAGCTGTCGGAACTCTCTACGACATCAGCAAATTGATGTTGTTGCATTAATCATGGTCTAATTTTAATCTGAAACCTCTGGTAGTTCTCCACAGCCCCCATCCCCCTGTCGTGCACAAAGTGCGGTGAATCAGACTGCCTCAACAGCGACCTGTGCAAATTTCACCACAATCTCCAGTGTGGCTGCGTCATAACATCCAACATAACGTCCAACATAAAGTCGCTGCAGAAAGAGCAGGAAGAGTGACCGGGTCTACAACCCACACTGACCGCAGGTCACCACAAAATTTTCAGCGACGCTGTCACACAGCACTGAGCAATGATCGGGATCAGGAGCCTCGGCTCAATCCACATAATGACCAGGTCAATATATCACCTCTCCCTCAACCGAAGCCCACATACTGAGGTATTTGATCTTTATTAACTGGAACACGTAATGAATTGTTCACTCCTCAGGCATTTTAACGGACCACTGAACCACCGCTTCTCATCTGTCTTTTGGTCGAAGTGATTCCGTTATTTTCCAGTTGCTCATTGATTTCACTGATCTGCAATCCCCGTCTCCAGCAGACAACGGCAGTGTCGGGTACAACCACCTCCAACTCTGAATCCAAGAACAGGTTTCTACATTTGATTTCCCTCTCTGTGAATCTGCTGTCATGTTTGTGTTTATTTCCCTCCTCACAGTGAACGTGCTGACTATTGTGGTCCTGTCGCGGGGAAAGTGCGGTCTCTCCAGAGGCATCACTCGCTACCTGGTCGCCATGACAACGGCGGATCTACTGGTCGTTGTCTTCGACCTGATAAAGAGGCAGATTATGACAGTTTATGGGGACGCGTTTGGTTTCCTGAGGGATATCTCGGTGTGTAATATCCACGCCGTCCTGCTTTACGCAGCCACCGACTGTTCTGTCTGGTTCACCGTTGCTTTCACCTTTGATCGGTTTGTGGCCATTCGTTGTCAGAAGCTGAAAGTGAAATATTGCAGCGGGAGAACGGCGGCTGTGGTTCTGGGGACGGTGACCGTGCTGATCAGTTTAAAGAACATTTCCTGGTATATCCTGCTCTCAGGGTACTACAGTTTAGGTAATAAGCCTGGGTTATGCTTTGACAGACACAGTGCTCTGTACTCGGTGATTTGGACGGCAGTCCAGTTCCTCCATTCCCTCCTCGTGCCTCCGATCCCATTTGTCCTCATTCTCCTGCTCAATGCTTTCACCATTAGACACGTTCTAGTGGCGAGCAGAGACCGTAGGAGACTCCGGGGTCCCAGCAGTGGGGAGAGTTCCAGAGACCCGGAGATGGAGAGCCGCAGGAAATCCCTCGTTTTGCTTTTGGTTGTGTCGGGGAATTTCATCCTGTTGCGGGCGCTGTTTACGGTGAATTCTGTGTAGTTCTGATGGTGGATCCTTTCTCTGGTTGGGTCTCCACCTGATACCATAAGGGAACTGGGATTCATGTTGCAGATCCTGAGCTGCTGCACAAAGACGGCTCTTTACGCGGTGACCCAGACTAAGTTCAGGGAGCAGCTGAAGAAGGTGGTGAAATCACGCCTCACACTCATTCTGAGAGCGCTCACCGCGGAGGGGAGCTGAGAAATCCGCACCGCTGCACCGCCTGAACTAACTCCCGTCTATCCCAATCCAAACACGTTTTGCGGGAACAGGCAGAATCCGGCCGGGAATTGTGAACTGGAAAGATTATCGGCTCAACTCTATGACTTTGTTTTGTTCTAAATTACCTTATTTCTTTGCAAAAATTGTGTATAATTCATGTTTAATATGTTTTATTTGAGAATGCTGCTGATATAACGCGATGTGCCTGTGATGCCGCTGCAAGTACGTTTTTTATTGCACCTGTACTTTCGTGTATTTGTGCATCTGACAATAAACTAGACCTTGACTTTGAATTATCTGAAACCAGTTCTTCTCGGCAGAATTACATTACGCTGTTTGAGGTTTGAATTCACAGATCCAGAGCCCTGGCTTAGAAAACCAGGTACAGCACAGGAACAGGCCCTCTGGCACATGATGTTGTGCCGCATTAAATGAACATGTTTTTAAATTCTTAATCAAACTATTCTTTTCTGCCTGCACGATGTCCATAACCATCCATTCCCTGTACATGCATGTACCCCAATCGTAGTTCCCCCACACCGCCACACCTGACAGCGCAATCCAGGCACCAACACGCTCTGTGTAAAAAAACCTGACGCACACATCTCCTCCGAATTTGCCCCATCTCACCTCAAAGACATCTACTCTGGTATCAGACATTTCTTCCCTGGGAAAAAAAATACCGGCTGTCTACTGTATCTGTGCCTCTCATAAGCTTATGAACTGCTATCAGTTCTCCGGTGAACCTCCGACGCTCCAGCTAAAACAACCCAAACCTGTCCAGCTTTTCCGAAGCTTTCTGGAACTACGGCACCCTATTCAAAGACTCTGCATACTTCCTGTAACGGAACGATCGGAATTGCATGTAATACTCCAGATGCGGCCTGACAAGAGTTTCAATCAGCAGCGAGATAACTTCCAGACTCTTGTACTCAGTGCCTTGACTAATAGAGGCAAAGATGCGATACTTTAAATTTAGACAGATGGAGTGTGATAAGGAAGAGTCAGCATGGCTTTGTGGCTTTGTGCGTGGAAAGTCTTGTTTGACAAAGCTTTTAGATTTTTTTTGAACAGGTCACCGGTGTCAGATAGGGGCAGGGCTGTGGATGTTGTCTATTTTGACCAGAATTTTGACTTCAGCAAGGCCTTCGGCAAGGTCCCGAATGGTAGGCTGGTCTGGAAGGTGAGGTGCCATGGAATCAAGGGAGAGCTCGTTAGGTGGATTCAAAATGGACCTGGAGGTAGGAAGCAGAGTGTGGTGGTTGAAGGCTGTTACTCGGAATGGAGGCCGCTGACTGGTGGTGTGCCTAAGGGCTCGGTGTTGGGATGCTTGTTCTTCGTTAGTCATATTATTAACTTGGATGAGAATTTACAAGGCTTGATAAGTTAGTTTGGGGAGGATACGAAATTCGAGAGTATTGTTGATGGTGAGGAAGATTTATCGGAGATCACCAGGGAATTTTGATCAGTTACGGAATTGGGCCGAAGAGTGGCGAATGGATTTTAATGCAGATAAGGGTGAGGTGATGCATTTTGGAAAGTCAAACCAGCGTCGGAGTTACGCTATGAATGTTCGGCCACCAAAGAGTGTAATGGAACAGGGTGACCATTGAGAACAAGTGCACAGCTCGTTGAAAGCGGCGCCACAGGGAGGCAGGGTGGTGAATAAAGTGTTCAGCCCGCTCGTGAGGCTGCACTTCAAGGACTTTGTAGATTTTCAGTCACCTTGTGATAGGAAAGACGTGGATAAACTGGAAAAATGCAGGAAAGATTTCCGAACATGTTGCCCGGCCTGGAGGGCGTGAATTATGGGGGGAGGGTGGCCAGTCGAGGTCTTACTTCCTCGGAACGTAGGAGAATGAGGGGTGATCTGATTGAACTGTTTAACATTAAGAAGTGCATTGATACGTGGGTGGTAACATTCTTTCCCCAGGGTAGGCGACTTCAAAACCCGGGGCAGAGGTTTAGGGTGAGAGGGTAAAAGCGATGAGTGGCATCCTTTTCACGCAGCGAATGGTGAGTAGATGGAACGAGCTGCCAGAAGAAATGGTTGAGGCAGGTACAATGGGGTCATTTCAGAAGCATTTGGTTAGTGGATAGAGGGGCGGGGCATGGAGAGGTATGGGCCGAACGCAGGAAATCGGAACTAGCTGGGTGGTCTCTGTGGTCGGCATGGACTGGGTGAGCCGAAGGGCCTGTACCTGTGCTGTATTGCTGCATAACTCCCAGAATCCATGACAAATTTGTCAGCAAATTCCCCAAGACTATGGTAGGCGTCTAGAATACAGTCCCGCAAAATCGACCTTTCCCTTCTTGTTTCTATGTTCTACACCATGTGGCCTTCATGGATGATCTCCCTGGATTGTCATCGCTGATCATCGCTGTTACGTTCTCCCTTATCAAATAATCTCCGTCCCTTCAAGTTTACCTGTTCTTCTGCATCTGCATCCTGGAATGTTGAGCTGTCAGTCCTGCCCTTCTCACGGCTGTGTTTCTTGTACATAAAGAGCATTCCAGTCCCCAGGGCCAATCCATGCTCTGAGCTCAACCGCCTAACTTGTTAACCCTCGAGCATTGAAATAAATGCAGTTTAACTGAGTATTCCTGACATCTAGATTTGCTCTCTCTGGCTTTATCGCAAGACTTCGTCCTGCTCGGAATCCTACCCCCTACCAATCAGTTTTAAACCCTGCTGTGGAGCACAGGCAAATTTCCCTGCTAGGATATTGTTCCCACTCTGGTTCAATGAAAACTGCCCCTCTTGTGCATGTCTCCTCTACCCCAGTAGCAATCTCAACAGTCCAAGAAGATGATTCCCTGCCTTGGCACCAGCTCCACAGACAAGAATACACTTCCCGACGCTGTATTCTATCTCCTTTACATCCTCCCCAATGCAATCAAAGCCTCCAATCCACTTTGCACAATCTCCAGTGCATTCACACACGTCACCCTCTCTGCACCCTCTCCAGTAGCTCCACACCCCCAATTCTCTCAGCACCTTCTCCCGTGATTCCACACCCCAATCCTTTCTGTATCCGCTCCAGTGCGATCATATTTTATTTTGTTTTTGCAGGAAACGACACCTGTGCAGGTTTATCCATTTGCCGTTAATTCCATGTTGTTTGTTCCAAAGTGGAAATATACTCACAACTTAATTATTCCCCTAGTTGTTAGTCAAATGGACAATGCAGAAGAACGTGTACCTATTGATCGTAGGCCCTATCCGTCTATTCCCGTTCCCACCCACTACTTCGCTATCCCCGGGATCTAGGGGACAGTGGGCCCAGCCGGATGCGAATCTGCGGCGTGAAAGTTGTGGGCATGGAGGTGGCAGGAGCCGAGGTCGGAGACGGAGTCCATCTCCGACACCTTACACCACTTTCTGGATCTCTCTGTAACTCCACCAGCACCACCATTCAGGGCCCCAGAATTCCTTCCAGGTGAGACAGCGCTTCACCTATGAATCCGGGGTGTTGCATTCGGTGCTACTGGTGCGGCCTCCTCTACATCGTTGAGACACGACGCTGATTGGACAACTGCTTCTTCGAGGACCTTCGCTCCGTCCGACGAAAAAGCTGGGATCCAGCGGTGACCAACCACTCCAATACCAAATCCAACTCCCATACTGACATGTCCATTCACGGCCGCGTCTGCGGCCACGTTGAGGCCAGAGGCAAGTTGGAGAAAAAACACCTCATATTCCGCCGTGGTTGTCTCCAACCTTACGGCCTTAGCACCAATTTCTCTAATTTCCGGTAACAACTCCCGCGCCCCCCATTCACTCTCCCCTTCTCCCCTCCTGGAGGCTAAACTTGCTGTCGTTGACTGCAATATTTGCCGCCAATTTTCTCATGGGCCTATCTCCTGTTCAGGGACAGAACCCTCTGCCTCTCTGGTTTAAATATTCTCGAGTAACCCCAGCAAATCTTCCTCCCATAATATTCGTCCCCTCCAGTTCAGGTGCAACAGCTCCCTCTTGTGTATAGTTGTATACAATTTCTGTTTAATTTATGTTTTGTTCTTGTGACTGCTGCTTTTATGATGCAAGGTATTGGGAATCGTTGGGTTGTTAACGTCGTTGACATGGACTTGTTGGGCCGAAGGGCCTGTATCAATGCATAATTGCTCTGTGGCTCTGCGTGCGTGTGATGCTGTTGCAAGCAAGTTTTTCATGGCACCTGTTCATTCATCTACTTGTGCATCAGATAAAAAACTCGACGCTTACATTTGTACAGGTCACCTCTGCTATATAAGAGATCCCAGTGATCCAGGAACCTAAATCCCTGCCCCCTGCACCAGCTCCTCAGCCGCACATTGATCTGGCCCATATTTCTGTTTCTGCCCCCATTGGCACGTGGCACTGGAAGTAATCCAAACATCACTACCCGTGTTGTTCTGGTATTTAGCCTCTTCCTTGTTTGGTAGTTGGTTTATTAGAAGTAATTGTTGTTGTCACATATTACGGGATACAGAAAAAGGCTTATGTTTTGCATACATCCAAGCCGATCATTCCACACATAAGTTCATTGAGAGTGTGCACAAAGGAAAATAAAACAATAACAGAATGCAAAATAGAGTGTTACTTTTCCAAGGAGGGTGCAGTGCAGGCAGATAATGACGTACAAAGGCCACGTTAAGGTAGATCGTGAGATTAAGTGTTCATTTTTAACGAAGAAGCGGTTCGTTCAAGAATCTTATATACTCGGGTTAGAAGCTGTCCTTGAGCCTGGTGGTGCGTGCTCTCAGGCTTTTTTTTATCTTCTGCCCGACGGCGGGGTTGAGGTGAAAAGAATACCCGGGGTGGGTGGGGTCTTTGATTATGTTGTCTGTTTTACCGAGGCACCGGGATGTGTAGACATAGGCGGTGGATGGAAGCCTGTCTGCCGTGATGTGCTGAGCTATGTTACCGGCTTCCTGCGGTCTCGGAGAGAAAGTCGGGGAAACTGAGGGAAAAAGGGGACAAAACTCTACCGGAGGAGAGGGTTACAAAAAAATTGGAAAACTCGATGTTCGTACCACTGTGTTGCAGACGACCCAGTCGAGCAGCGTCTGTGAGGAGAGTTACAGGGTCAAAAGCTCAGGTCTGGAATAACTCTGTCTTATCTTCCACGGTGGAACTGATATGCAGCTTTAAAGCTCTGGGCGTTAACATCTCGTACGACTTGGATTCAGCCCAGAAAACCGATGGAATCACAAGGAATCCGCGCCAGCGTCATTACTTTCTTAGGAGGTCAAGGAGGTTGGGCTTTTCACCGAACTCTCTAAAGGCCTTCTGCAGTTGTCCCGTTGGACGTGTCCTGACAAGTTGCATCGCGGTTCGGGACGGCACTTCGAATGCGCAGGAACGGAAGAAGCTGCAGAGAGTGGTGGACTCTGCCCAATACATCACGGCACATCCCTCCCTACCATCGGTAGTATCTACGGGAGGCACAGCCTCAAGAAGGCAACGTCCGTCATTAAAGATCCTCCCAACTTCCATGTCATGTCATCTTCTTGCAGCTCCCATCAGGCAGAAGGTACAGAAGCCTGACGTCCCACACCACCAAGTTCAGGAACAGCTAGTTCCATTCAACCATTCTGTTGTTGAAACGACAGACACATCCTAATCACCGCCCAATGTCCTGAACAGGAGCAGGGCAAAGTTTGAGGGGATTAGGCAGGATCTCGCTGGGATCGACTCAGCGACTCTCGTTAAAGGAAAAGGAACAGTTGGCTTTCAAAAGTGTTCTTTCAAGGTCCGGGGGGGGGCATGTTCCTGAGAGGGTGAAGGAGAGATGTACCAAGTTCAATGATCCCTGACTGACGAGAGCTATCGAGGATCTGATCAGGACGAAGAAGGAAGCGTCCGTTCCGTTTCGGCAGCTGGGTACAAATGAACACTTAGTCAAATATAAAAATTTAAAGACCGGGCTTAAGAGGGAAATCGGTAAAGCAGAAAAAGGTATGAGATGGATTTGGCAGGCAGAGAGGAAGAGAATCCCAAGAGAATCTTCAGTTACAGTAGCAGTACAAGGTTGACGAAGGAGAGACCGGGTCCTCTGAAAGACCCCCAGGGCCGCCTATGTGTGGAGACACTGGAAATGGCTGAGATTGTTAATGTATGTTTATCTTTGGTGTTTCCAACGGAGAATATCATGGATGCCAGAAATATGAGTGTAATAACTAGTGAGGTCTTGGATCATATCACAATTACAAGGAAGGAGGGCTATGAAGCCTTCAAGCACGGTAGGGTGGGCAGATCCCCAGGGCCTGATAAATGCACAGACGGACCCTTTGGGAGGGCAGGGAAGAAATCGCAGACGTTAGCCACTGGTAAAGTTCCAAAAGACTGCAAGGTGACCAAAGTTTTTCCATTGTTTATGAAAGGTAACAAGGTCAGGCCAGAGAACTACAGGCAAGTGAGCATGACTTCAGTTGTAGAGAAGTTACTGGAGGGAATTCTGAGGGGCAAGGTCTACCACCAATTCGATAGTCAAGGGTAGGTAAGGAGCAATCAGCTCGGATTTTCTGTGGGAGGTCACGTCTGACAAATATTTTGGACTTTTTCGAAAAGGTAACCAAGCGGATAGAGGAAGGCAGGGCAGTGGATGATGTCGATGTGGACTTTAGAAAGACCATTGACAAGGTTCCGCATAGCAGGATGCTATGGAAGGTTAGTCGCATGGGATTCAGGGGGAGCTACCGAGCGCGTTCAGAATTAGCTCGATGATAAGAAGCAGAGAGTGATTGTTGAAGTTCGTTACTCCGAATGCAGGCCTGTGACCAGTGGATGCTCCAGGGGTCTGTGTTGGAACGTCGGTCAGTCATTACGTATGTAAATAATTTGGATGTGAATGTATATGACACGATTAGAACTTTGCTGATCATACTTAATTCGGGCGTCTTGTTGAGAGTGAGGTAGGTTGCAATGATTTGCAAAGGATCTTGATCGGTTAGGGAGATGGGCTGAGCAGTGGCAAATGAATTTCAACTAAGATAAGTGTAAGGTGATTATTTTGGACAGTCAAACCAGAACAGGACTTAAACAGTGAATGGCAGAGCTCAGACGTATGTTGTAAAACGGAGGGATCTGGGAATACAAGGACACAGTTGGCTAAAAGCGGCTGCGAAAGTAGACAGGAGGATGATGAAGGCGGTTAGCATGCTGGCCTTCCTCAGTCAGGGCATCGAGTTCAGGAACAGGGACGTCATGCTTCAGTTGTATAAGTCGTTGGTGAGGCCGAACGGAATATTGTGTACAGTTGTCGTCACCCTGTTATAGGAAAGACACTGTCAAGCTGGAGATGGTGCAGAAGAGATTTACGAGGACGCTGCCTGGACCAGAGGGCCTGAGTCACAGGGAGAGGTTGACCACGCTGGCTCTTTATTCCATGGAGCGCAGGGGGATGACGGGTGAACTGATAGACGTTGATAAAATCATGAGGGGAATGGATAAGGTGGGCGGTCATAGACTTTTTCCCCAGAGTTGGGTAGTCCAAAACTAGAGGGCACAGGCACAAGATAAAAGGGGAGAGATTTGAAAGAGACCTGAGAATTAACCTGTTTACACAGAGGGCAGTAAATACCTGGAATGAGCTTCCAGAGGAAGTTGTTGGGGCAGACACAATTGCAACATTTAAGAGCGATCTGGACACGGGAAGGGCTTGCAGAATTATGGGACGAACGCGGACAACTGGTACCAGCAGGCAGGGTATGGAACAGTTAGGTTGAAGGGCCTCTTGCCGTGCTGTATTGTTCTGTGACTCGATGACTCCTGCATTCTGTTCCTCTTAACCCCGCTCCACCCCAATCACTCTCTCCCTCCCTCTCTCTTCCCACCTTCCCTCCTTCCTTCTCCATTCCCCAAAGCTACACGATCAATTGTGTTTCTCGTGAATCAGTGGAAGTTTATCTGTTTTTTTTGACACATCTGAGGAACTCGGATGAATATGTGGATGGGTGGGACAGAACTTGTGCAGATAACACAGTGATTGGCGGCGTTGTAGGCAGTGCAGACGGCTGTAAAAGAATACAGCGGGATACAGATCAGTTTCAGATAAAGGCGGAGAAATTGAAGATGAGGTTTAATCCGGTTAAGTGTGAGGTGTTGCACTTTGGGAGCTCAAGTGCAAGGGGACAGTACATAGTTCGTGGCCAGAACCATAACAGCACTAATTTACAGAGGGATTTTGGGGTTCAAGGGCATAGTTAACTCAAAGTGGCCAGGCAAGCAGATAGGGTTCCTTAAGAAGGCGTCCGCCATGTTTACCTTCATCTGTCGGGGCGATGATTAAAAATGTTGAGAGGTCATGTTGCTGCTGTTTGAGACATCAGTTGTGTCGCATTTGGAGCATAATGTGCAGTTCTGGTGGTCACACCATAAGATCAAAGTGATAGCTTTAGATATGGTGCAGAAGATGCTGGCCAGAATGTTGCCTGGATTGGAGAGTAATAGCGACAATTAGAGGGTAGACAATATTTTTTACTCTGGAGTGTTGGAAGTTGAAGGGCGATATGATAGAAATATCTCGTTACGAGAGGCATAGATAATCTAGATCTAAACACTCTATCCGAGTCTGAACATATAAAATGCTAGATGAAATATGTCCCCAGAGCCTGTTGTGATAAACCCCATATTATTGAGAGAGGAAAAAGATGAGATTGGAGAGGGTTTGATCAAGAACTTAGGGTCCTCACCAGCCACTGACGATGTGCACGTGGAATAGCGAGGAGTCGATGTTGTTCCGTAAGTCAAGAAGTGAAATAAGGATATTCCTGGAAACGAAAGACCGGTGAATCTCAAGTTACTGGTGGGGAAGTTATTGGAGAAGATACTTTGGGATGGGATTTATGAGCATTTATGAAACTTAATTGGGGTCAGACAGCGTGGCTTTGTGCGAGCAGGACAAGTCTACGAAGTTGATTGAGTACTTGCAGGAGGCGATGAATTTCGTTGATGAATGTAGGAATGTGGTTCCTGTCTTCGTGGATTTTAGTAAGATGTTTTGGAAGGTCCCTCGTGATCGACTCATCAAGAAGATTACGATGCCTGCGATTTACGGTGACCTCGCCGTTTTGATTCAGAATTGCCTTGCCCACAGAAGTCAGAGGGTAGTAGTCGATGGGACTTATTCTGGTTGGAGGTCCTTGCCAACTGGTGTTCCTCAGGAATCCATAGAATAACCGATGCTGTTGGTGACATATCAAAACACTCTGGGTGAATATGTGGATCGGCGAGTTAGTAAGTTCGCAGATTGCTGGTTTTGTGGATAGTGTTAAGGATGGCCAACGGATAAATCGGGGTACAGATTTGTTGTAGAGATGGGTGGAGAAGTTGCTGACTGAGCTTAATCCTGAAAATATGAATTGCAGAGCTTTGGGAGATCAAATGTAAAGAGGCAATACGTTGTGGATGGCAAGAACCATAACAGTATTGAAGTACGGAGGGATCTTAGGGTGCAAGTGCAGGTCCCTGAAGTACCTGCCGAGCTTGATGGGGTGGTGAGGAAGGCATGCGGCGTACCAGCCTTCCTGGGTCTGGACATGGAATCTAGGATGGAACGTGATGCTGCAACCCACATTTAGAACAGTGCGTGCAATTCCGGTCACCAGAGTGCAGAAGGGATGCGAATCTGCTTGGAAGAGAGCAGAGGAGAATCGCTAGGATTTTGCTTGGATCAGAGGATATGGCGAGAGATTGGATGGGCTGAGCTTGTTTTCCCTGCGACATGATCTGAAAGAAATCTAACATATTATGAAAAGTACTTCAAGACTGATCTCGAAAATATTTGTTCCCATGTAGTCCTGTCAAAACAAAAGTCATCGGTTTAAG
Source organism: Pristis pectinata (assembly GCF_009764475.1). NCBI lineage: Eukaryota > Metazoa > Chordata > Chondrichthyes > Rhinopristiformes > Pristidae > Pristis > Pristis pectinata. The sequence goes on along the minus strand of NC_067445.1, from coordinate 1,512,617 downwards.
CTGAGTGGAAGGGATTTTAAACCGGATCTGATTGGTCCGATTCTAACATAGATTTGGTCCCAAATCCATGTCATAAATAAAACAATTTGATCCCGCATAATTCCCAAAGTGTCAGTCACCAGAGTCTGAATCATCCAGTCCAGCCATCGCCCTCGCACTGACGTCAGATTAAATGAGTCAAAGTTCCCGGGATTCTATCTCCGTCCTCTCATCCACAGAAAGGATTCATCTGGATCTTTCACTTCCAGAGACTCCCGGATCACACGTCCGCACATCATTGGCACTTCATAGAGATCCCAGACTCTATTGTTCCATCTCACTGAGCAGTACTAAGTTGGATTAATATTGTCACATGTACCAAGGTACAGTGATAAAACTTGTCTTCCACACAGTTCATTCAGATTAATTCATTTCAGCAGGTACTTTGTAGCAGCACAGGGCAAAACAATAACCTAATGCAGAACAAAGTGTTCCAGTTACAAAGGAAGTGCAGTGCAGGCAGACAAAGTGGTGGAAGGTCATAACGAGGTCGATTCTGAGGTGGCGAGTTCATCCAATCGTACGTGGAAACTGTTCAATGGTTTTAAAGCAGCGGGATAGAGGCTGTCCTTGAGTCAGGTGTTACGCGCTTTCAGGCATTTGTATCTTCTGCCGGATGAGTGGCAAGAAGGGTTCATGTCCCGGGTGGGTGGGTATAAATCCTGGATATGAGCACGCTTTTGTCCGGGTCATTTTTCGCGTTGCTGCAGACATCCGGATACAAAGGGGTTAACCGCAGATGTTTGTTCAGTGAGTGTAATTAACGTCCGTCTGCACGGAGCCCGATTGTGTCACCAGGGTTTTCCCCACTGCTTTTAAAATCTGTTCCTTTCGATGAAGTATCACAGTGTCAGTGGGAGCAGCCACTCGGTCACTGACAGAGAGCAGCAGTTACACAGCGGAAGAAGATAATTCGAGAGCTGCGAACAATAAAGTGGGATGTTACATGAACGGAGGGAATCTGTAAATAGTGGAGTGTGAAGTTATGGTCACCGATTGGAATCTGGGAACAGTGGAGTGAAGTGTTGCAGGAATGGGTGGGGATCTGGAAACAAGAGAGTGGGATGTTATAGCGATGGGACGGGATGTATTCTCATCTGCTCAAGTTATTTTCTCGGATGCTGCTTGGATAACAGTAGAACTTCGGATCACTTATTTACTCGAGACTATTCAGCCCGTCTACTATCCCATCCTCGCTCTTGTTGCTGTTCCAGGTGAGTCACTTACCAAAGACTCAACCAGCAAACCGGTGGGAAGCAGTAGTCCAGGGGTTCGGTGAAGTGGTCTGGTGGGTGGACTGTTCATCACGTGTTCCGGTTAAAAATGCGGAACGTCCTCACTAACTGAGTTCCGGTTGAGGAAGATGCCATACATAGACCTGGTCCGTCTGCGGGGATCAAAGCCTTGAATGTCGTTTATATCTGTGCTATTTATCCTTCGCTTCTCTATGCTATTTTCTAATATTGCTGTCACGTCCCCAACGACATTTATTTGTTCAATAAATCATTGCGATCTGCACTGCCGTTCCTGTAATTCACACTCTCCTCACTGCTGCCGTGTCTGGTGATCCCTGCTGTCGGAACTCTCTGTGGCAATCAGTGAACTGGTACATTGTTTCATTAATCATGGTCTAATTTCAATCTGAAGCCTCTGGTAGTTTCCCACTGCTTCCATTCCCCAGCCGGGCACTAGGTGCTGCTGAATCAGCCTGCTCCGCCGGGGACCTGGGCAAATTTCACCACAATCTCCAGTGTGGTTCCGTCAGAACATCCAACATATCCTCCAACATAAAGTCGCTGCATGAAGAGCAAGAGGAGGGAGCGTGTCTCCAACCAACACTCACCGCCGGTCACCACAAAATGATCAGCGACGCTCTCACAGAGCACTGAACAATGATCGGGATCAGGAGCCTCGGCTGATTCCGCACACTGACCAGGTCAATATATCACCTCTCCCTCAACCGAAGCTCAGATCAGTGAGGACTTTGGTCTTTATTAAACGGAACACGTAATGAATTTTTCACTCGTCAGGCATCTTCACCGGACCGCGCAACCACCGCATTTCACCTGTCTGTTGGTTGAGGTGATGTCATTATTTTCCAATTGCTGGTTGATTTCACTGATCTATAATCCCCGTCTCTGGCAGACAACCCTTGTGTCGGGTACAACCAACTCCAACTCTGAATCCAAGAACAGGTTTCCAGATTTGATTTCCCTCTCTTTGAATCGCCTAACGTTGTTCCAACCCCGCTGTCATGTTTGTGTTTATTTCCCACCTCACAGCGAACGTGCTGACAATTGCGGTCCTGTCGCGGAGAAGGTGCGGTCTCTCCAAAGGCGTCACTCTCTATCTGGTCTCCATGGCAACGGCGGATCTATTGGTCGTTGTCCTCGACCTGATACTGAGGGAGATTCCGATAATTTATTGGGAAGCGTTTGGTTTCATGGAGCACATCCCCGTGTGTAATATCCACGCCGTCCTGCTTTACGCAGCCACCGACTGTTCTGTCTGGTTCACCGTCGCTTTCACCTTTGATCGGTTTGTAGCCATTCGTTGTCAGAAGCTGAAAGCGAAATATTGCATCGAGAGAACAGCGGCTGTTGTTTTGGGGACTGTAATCGTGCTGAGCTGTTTAAAGAACATTTTCTGGTATTTCATGCTCTCAGGAGACTACCAGTTTTTTAATTTTCCTTGGTTTTGCTGGGATAGAGCCGGCGTTATGTTCTCAGTGGTTTGGAGCGCAGTCGAGTTCATCCATTACCTCCTCACGCCTGTAACCCCATTTGTCCTCATTCTCCTGCTGAATGCTTTGACCATCAGACACGTTTTAGTGACGAGCAGAGCCCGCAGGAGACTCCGGGGTCGCAGCAGTGGGGAGAGTCCCAGAGACCCGGAGATGGAGAGCCGCAGGAAATCCCTCATTTTACTGTTGGTTGTGTCGGGGAATTTCATCCTGCTGTGGGCGCTGTTTATGGTGAATGCTGTGTGGGTCCGATTGTATTACTTGAGGGCGGTTGGATCTCAACATGATTTCATAACTGAACTGGGCTTCATGCTGCAGCTCCTGAGCTGCTGCACAAACACGGCTCTGTACGCTGTCACCCAGACTAAGTTCAGGAATCAGCTGAAAGAGCTGTTGACATCTCCCCTCACTCTCATTGCAAGAATACGCTCAGAGCGGAGAGGAGCTGAGAAATCTGCGCCAGATCCTGGCCTGAACCAACCCAATCTTTCCCATTCCCAAAACAGTTGGGGTAAACAGGCAATCTCGGGCCGGGAATACTGAACGGGAAGTAATATTATCTCAACTCTGTGACTTTGTTTTGTTTTAAATGATATTTTCCCTTGAGCAAACTGTGTATAATTTATGTTTAATTTATTTATCTTGAGAATGTTGTTTATATGAGGCGATTTTCCTGTGATGTCGTTGAAAGTAAGTTATTTTATTGCACCTGTGCGTACGTGTACTTTTGCATCTGACAATAAACTCGATTTCGAATAATTTGGAGTCGCCATTCTCCGCAGAATTAGGTCACGCTGGTTGAGGTTTTACGTCACAGATCCAGAGACCTGAGTTAGGAAACAAAGCACACCACAGGAACAGGTCCTTCGACCCACGATGTTCTGCCGGACTATTTAAGCCCCTTTTTAAATGGTTAACTAAACTCATCCTTTCTGCCGGCACAATGTCCATCACCCTCCATTTTCCGCATATCCATGTGCCCCTTTCGTAGTTCCCTCTATCTCCACACCTGACAGCGTATTCCAGGCACCAAACACTCTCTGTTTAAAATCCCTGCCGCACACATCTCCTTTGAATTTACCGCCACTCACCTTCAATGTATCTGGTATCAAACATTTCGTCCCTGGTGAATCGATACGAGCTGTCTGCTCTGTCTGTGCCTCTCGTTATCTTATGAACCTCTATCAGTTCTCTCCTCAACCTTAGAACCTCCAGGTAGAACAACCTAAGTTTGTCCAACCTCTCCCAAGAGCATATGCCATCTAAACCAAGCAGCATCCTGGAACTTCGGCACCCTCTTCAAAGTCTCTACATCCTTCCTGTAACAGGGCGACCAGAACTGAATGCAACACTCCAGGCGCGGCCTGACCACAATTTCGAACAACAAGGACATAACTCCCGACTCCTGTCACAGGACGGATTCCTGTCACAGGATGTTGACGGCCAACGAGGGGGAATGCCATGTTCGATCTGGTATAAGGTAATGAACCGAGTCAGGTGAGCACTCTCGCAGTGGTAAACATTTGAGGGACAGTGACCACCTCTCCCTACTCTTTAGAATTGTTATGTACAACGATAGGTGCTCAGAGGACAGAAAAATATTTAGTTGGGGAAGGGCAAAATCTGAGGCTATGAAGGCTGGAACTTGACAGTATGAAGAAGGATGACATTTTTGAAGGGAAATGTACTCTGGGGATGTGGTCGTTGTTCAGGGATCTCCTGCAGGATGATAAGGATACGTTTGTCCCGGTGAGGCAGAGGAATAATGCCAGGGTGACGGAACCATGCTGACAAGACAGGTGGAACATCTAGTTGGGAGGAGGTAGGCCCCATACATATGATTCAGGCAGCAAGGATCAGACAGGTCTCTTGAGGAATATAGGGAAGCAAGGAAGTAAATTAAGAAGTGACTGAAGAGAGCAAGAAGGGGACATGAAAAGGCCTTGGCGAGTAGGGTTCAGGCAAAACCCCGAACGCATTTATCACCTACGTGAAGAGCAGAAGGATGACAGGAGTAAAGGTAGGACCAATGTGCCTGGAAGTGGAAAGATGTGCCTGGAAGCTGTGGAAGTGGGTGAGGTCCTCAATTAATACCCGTCAATATTCACCAAGGAGAGGGGCCTTAATGACGCTGAGGACAGTGTTGGTAAGGGTAATGTTCTAGAGCATGTTGATATTAAGACAGAGGATGTGTTCGAGCTGTTGGAAAATATTAGGACAGATAAGTGTCCGGGGCCTGACGGAATATTGCCCAGGCTGCTCCGCGAGGCGAGGAAGGAGATTTCTGAGACTATGGCTGGGATGTTTGAGTCGTTTTCCATGGGAATGGTACCGGATGGTGGGAAATGTTATTCACTTATTCAAAAAAGGTAGTAGGGTTAGTCCAGTGTATTATAGACCAGTGAGCCTTACGACTGTGGTGCGAAAGCTGTTGGAAAGGTTTCTTAGAGATAAGATCTGTGGGAATTTGGAGAATCATGGTCTGATGATGGACAGCCAGCTTGGCTTTGTGAAGGGTAGATCATGTCTCACAAGGCTGATAATGTACTTTGAGGTGTTATGGACTCAGTGAAAGTCCCTTTAAGATAGAGAGTGTGTGTGTATGTGTGTGTGGGGCGTGATTACGTCAATAGAAGATAAAGGACGTAATGACGTTGTTGAAGAAGTCAGAAGAAGTAGAAGGAGAGAGAGAGAAGGGAGAGAGACACCAGCCTGCTTGTTTTCTCTATCGATGGATGAGAAACAATAACTGTGTTTGCCGCTGAAATCCATGTATGGAAGTTGGAAGTAATCCGGTGGAGTTCACTTTGTTGCGGACCTGTAGAAGGAAACAGGTATTTGTGTGTGGACGACCACGGTTCGGATGCTTTTCGGGGTGATGAAGTCACTACCGAGTAAACACTGAAGTGTCGTTTGAGTTCCATCCTGGAACATTTGGATTTCTTATGTACTCTCTCTATGTTTTTCTACATCTACATCTTATCTTCAGACAACGGTGGTTGTTGAAGAAGCCCTTGCTCATGTTTCACCTTATGGCTTGCGGAACTGAACTTTAAGAACCATTCAGGAACTGGGAGTTTTGGACTTTGTCACACACACACACGACGAGTTTAGTTTGGGGTTAACGTTCGAGGTTTAACATTCTTGAATTCTAACATACTAACATTTTTTTTACTTTTATTTTACGTATTACCATAAGTAGTGATTAATAAAATAGTTTTTAACACTAAATCATGCTCAGTGTGTTTCTTTTGTTGCTGGTTCGTGACAGAGGATGTGACCAGACAACTTGATGAGGGTACTATAGTAGATGTGGTCTACATGGATTTTAGTAAGGCTTTTGACAAGGTTGCACATGGTAGGCTTCTTCAGAATGTCATAGAGGGCAGGGAAGCCAGGGAAGCTAAGCCATGTAGATTCAGAATTGGCTTACCTGTAGAAAGCAGAGGGTTTCGGTGAAGCGACAGCATTCAGATTGCAGGTCTGTAACTAGCTGTGCCCCAGAAGGATCGGCTCTGGGACCTCTCCGTTTCATGATTTTATTTAATGACTTGGAGGAGGGGGTAGAAGGGTGGGTTGGCAAGTTTTCAGACTACACATAGGTTGGTGGTGTTGTGGATAGTGTAGAGGATTATCGAAGATTTCAGAGGGACATTGGATAGGATGCAGAACTGGGATGAGAAGTGGTAGATGGAGTTGAATCCGGAGAACTGTGAGGCGGTGCCCTTTGGAAGAACAATGTTAATGGCAGGAATCTGGATAGTGTGGAGGAGCAGAGGGATCTGGGGGTCCATATCCTCAGATCTCTGAAAGTTGCCTCAGGTGGATAGAGTACTTAAGAAAGCTTATAGGGTATTAGTTTTTATAAGTCGAGGGATCTTGTTTACGAACCGCGGGGTATTGATGCAGTTCTATAAAACTCTGCTTCGCCCACACTTATAGTACTGTGTCCAGTTCTAGTCACCTCATTAGAGGAAATATGTGGAAGCGGTGGAGAGGGTGCAGGTGAGATTTACCACGATGCTGCCTGGTTTTGAGAGTATGCATTATGAGGAGACACTAAGGGTTCTAGGGCTTTACTCTTTGGAGAGAAGTAGGATGATAGGAGACATAATAGAGGTGTACAAAATATTAAGAGGAATATAGTGTCAAGGTTGGCACAACATTGTGGGCAGAAGGGCCTGTATTGTGCTTTTTTTACTTAATCCTTTTATTATTAATTTTAAAATTAATACAATTAATACATATAACATCAGTAAATCTGGAGGACAATCATGACATCTACAATTTAATTTTAAAATTAATACAATTAATACATTTAACAGCAGTAAATCTGGAGGACAATCATGACATCTACAGTCATAAAGAATAAAAGATATATTCTAGGCCGCAAGGTTTCTTGGTAAACGAATATATTACCAAAAAAGATCAAAAGAAGAAAGAAAAAGATTTATTATATAAAAAATCAAATAAAAAGAAATGTAAAGAACAAAACGAAATAAACCAAAAGAAATTTTCAGAAGCAAAATACTGGTTTGATAGTTTTCGGTGAACAAAGCGCATTATTATGTCGTCAAATCCGCTCCTCTAAATTCAAAGATTATTGAAAAGGAATCTATATCATCTGAAACTATTGAATAAATGGACTCCAAACTTCCTCAAATTTAAACGAAGAATCAACAGTACCACTTCTAATTTTTTTCTGAGTTTAAACATGATATAGTTTGAGAAAACCATTGAAAAGTGGTGGGAGGTATTGGATCCTTCCATTTAAACAAAATGGGTCGCTTGGCCATTCATGTAACAAAGGCGATCATACGACAAGCAGCAGCAGTAAGTGGCCAGATTCCATCACTGGTAGCCCAAAAATTGCAGTGATTGGGTGAGGTTGTTAATCAATATTCAATACAGTTGAAATAATATTAAAAATGTCCTTCCAATATTTTTCCAAAAAAGGACAGGACCAAAACATATGTGTCAGGGAAGCCACCTCCGAATTACATCTGTCAAATGTAGGATTCATATGGTGATAAAAACGGGCTAACTTCGCCTTCGACATATGAGTCCTGTGAACCACCTTAAATTGTATTAAAGAGTGTCTGGCACATATTGAAGATGTATTAACTAATTGAAGAATTTTCTTCCATGTCTCTGTGGGTAAACGTATCTGGAGTTCTCTTTTCCTTTCATTTTTATTTTTATGAAGTGTCTCTGGACGTATTTCATAATTAGATCATAAATTGTTGCTTTCAAGCCTTTATGATACGGATTAAAGCCTAATTTTTTCCGTAATTTCAATTTTATATGGAGTCGGAAAAGAAACAATAGAAACGTTTTTAAAGATTTCTAATCTAAACTTTCTAAGTATCGAAAAAAAGTGTGATTTAGGCAAATGGTATTTATTCGACAACTGTTCAAAAGATTTAAATAAAAGTTATCAATGAATAGATCACGAAAACATGTCATTCCCTTCATTTTTCATAAAGGAAAATATGATTCGACTCTGGATGGTTCAAAGAAAAAAATAGATTGAATGGGGTTTGATAAGTTAAATTTATTCAATCCAAAGAGTTTACGGAATTGAAATCATATTCGTATTGTATGTTTAGCTATTTGGTTAGTCATATATTTACTCAATTTAGTAAGTGCAAAAGGGAGTCAGCCTCCTAAAATAGAAACTAATGAAAATCCTTGCATTGATTCATACCCAAGATGTACTCATTTGGGACATTGAATTACATCTAAATCTTGTGCCCAATAATTAAATTTCTCATGTTAATTGCCCAGTAATATAATCTAAGGTAAGACAAAGCCATGCCACCATCCTTTTTTGATTTTTGTAAATATTTCTTACTTAACCTTGGGTTTTTATTCTGCCATATATATGAAAGAATTTTAGAATCAATAGTGTCAAAAAAGATATATGGATTAAAGCTGGAATCGTCTGAAATACATATAGAAATCTTGGTAAAATATTCATCTTAACCGCATTAATTCGGCCTATCAATGATAGAGATAATGGGGACCATTTCGTAAATGATTGTTTAACGTAATCAATTCGATTGTTAAACCTTTAAGTTAACTTTAAACAGGTCCTTCTGCTTCTTGGTAATTTTAACACCCAAATAAGTAAAATGGTCTATTATTAATCGAAATGGTAATTGCCTATAAATTGGAGGTTGCATATTTAATAGAAAGAGTTCACTCTTATTGAGATTTACTCTACAACCAGAAAAACAACACAATAAACTGAGCAAGCAGTGATAATGCTGCAGAGATGGATTCCTCCGGGTTAGAAATATAAAGTCACAAGTCATCTGCATATAGAGATACCTTATGAATCCCCTGTCCACCAGTAAAACCAAATATATTAAAAGAATCCAGAAGGGCAATTTCCACGTGTTCCAAAGCAATATCAAATAATAGAGGAAAACCCTGTCTCGTAACTCGATAAAGCCTGAACCGAGGGGATCTCCGATTATTAGTAAGTATTGAATCCATATGTGTATGATAGATCAATTTGATAGCAGATAGAAAATTGGGACTAAAATTACATTTCTCAAGTGTATTAAATAAATATACACATTCGACTCCATCAAACGTCTTTTCAGCATCTAACGAAAAAATACTTTCTGGATTTTAGATGAAGGGGGTATATGTAATTTTCATTAACCTCCTAATGGTAAAATGCAAATACGATTCTGGATAAATCCTGTCTGGTCATCAGAGATAATTTGTGTAAGAACCTTTTCCAATCTAGAAGCAAGTATTTTGGAATCCACATTTAAGAAAGAAACGGGTCTATAAGATGCACATGCTGTGGGATCTTTATCATTTTTAAGAATAAAAGATATAGTAGCTTTATAAAAAGATTGTGGAAGTTTACTCACCCATAGGGCATCTTTATTATTTTTCCTAACCAGGGAGAAAAAAGGATCAGAAAAAGATTTTAAAAATTCAACTGTATACCTATCAGGACCGGGTATTTTACCCGAATTCATTGAAAAAATTGCTTTCTTTATTTCTTCCTCCGAAATGGGTGCATCTAATATTGAACGTTCCTTTTATGACAATTTCGGAGTCTTCAGGTCCATTAAAAATTCATGCATTAATGTCGAATCCTCAGGGAATTCTGCTTGGTATAAAGAAGTATAAAATTCTTGTAAAGATTTATTGATTTGTTCATGGTCCACTATATAGTTACCATCTGGTTTATCAATTTTAATAATCTTACGTTTAGTTGAAGCAGCTTTCAGTTGATTGGGAAGCAATCTACCAGATTTGTCACCATGTATATAAAACCGACTTCTGGTTTTAAGTAATTGAGGTTCAATTGGATATGTTAATAGTAAACTATGTTGTAATTAAAATTCTGTTCTCTTTTTATAGAGCTCAAAATTCGGGATATCAGAAGATTTTTTTATCGATTTGTTTAATTTTATCAACCAAATTACGTATTTCATTTTTAGTTCGTTTTCTCAATCCAGAAGAATATGAAGTAATTTGACAGCGGATGAATGCTTTAAAGTATCCCATGTTATCCCACTGGAGATTTCTTCAGTAAAATTAGTTAAAAAGAAAACTGAAATTTGTTTTTTAATAAATTGGACGAAGTCTAACTCTTGAAATAGAGAAGGGTTGAATAACTGTTGTCTGACACCAGAAGGTAGATATGATGTTAATTCATAATTTCAACGACGCATGATCAGAGCTGGCAATTGCATCATATTTAAAGTCAATAATAAATGTACCTAATCTAGTATCGGTAAAAAAATCAATCCTCGAATCATTATGATAAACATGAGAAAAAACTGAGAATTCTTTATCATATAGGTGTAGAAATCTCCAAACAACTAATATTCCGGAATCGGAAAAAAATGAATTAATATAGACATCGTTTTCTTTGGAAGTGCAGTATGCGACACAGATATGTCCATCGGAGGGTTTAAACAGCAGTTGAAGTCTCCACCCATATTCAAAGCATATGAGTTTAAATTAGGAAAAGATGTAAAAATGTTTAAAAATTCAGGATGATCAACATTAGGTGCTTAGACGTGAACCATAACAACTTCTTTATTATGAATTAAGCCAATAAAATAAAAATATACCATGCGGGTCGGAAATTATCTCATGATGAACAAATGAAATTCAGGAGTCTATAAAAATAAATATTCCTTTCACCTTTGCTTGTGAATTAGAGTGGAACTGTTGACACCTCCAAAACCTAAAAAAAAAGTTGATTATCCTCTTTCCTCACATGAGTCTCCTGGACAAAAATAATCTGAGCATTCAGTCTATGAAAAACTTGAAAGTCCTTATTGCGCTTAATTGGATTATCTAAACAGTTCATATTCCAGGACACAAAATTAATCATCTTATCCATTTCAATTAACTAAAACCATATGGTATGTAAAGGGTTAACCTTACTGCACCGGAGGCTCATTTACAGGAAGAGGAAAACGATTTCAAAGAGGTGCCGGATGTGACGTGTATTCAGACATATTTGTAGTTCATCGTTCCAGAAGTAAAAAAAAACTTAACTAAAAACAGCCCCACCTCCCACTAACAAAAGCCAGAAAACTGGCCAACAGGCAGCAAGAAAGCTATCTACTAATTTGAATACCCCCAAATCCATTGGTGGCAAATCTTCAAAACGGAACAGAATGTAAACCACCTTTTGAAGTCAAAACAAACTATCGTAAAACCCAAAACAAATTTACAGAACCGCAGCAAACTTGTTTAAAAATGTAAGCAGAAGTAAAGGATATTAACAATCAACGTTTAAAAAATACAGTTTTATAATTATTTCAAAGAAAAAAAGCGATTCCCGACTTTTTCATTATTATTATTAATACAGAGCATTAAAAACATTAAGGAACTGAAAGAGATAATAGAAAAAGGAAAAGAAGAATCATTAAGTATGACAAGAATCCATGGTCCAGAATCAAGCAGGAGAACGTTAACAAAAGAGAGAAAATATCTCCAAATTTAGGAAGAGTCAAATCTGGAAGTTAATTATTACTTAATAGATCAAATAAGTAAAAAATCAAGGAAAAAGTCATTCCTTAACCCTCTAAAATTGAAGGCTAATCCACGTGAAAATCTTCGGCATCCTTGACGGAGTTAAACTATTTACGAGATTTATCGGGTAATGTAATTCTCAGCCGTGCTGGAAATAATAATGCTGGATGGTAATTGTTTTGATAGAGACACGACATAACTGGTTTGTAACTTAGTCTCTTTTTCTGGGGTATAATCTTCAACCAAACAAAGCTTCCACTGTTTGTATTGAATCATTCCAGGACGACGAGCAATTTGAATCAAATGTTATTTCATACTTACGTAATGAAATCTCAATATTACTGGCCGTGGTTTTTGCTCTGGCTGAGGCATTGGTCTTATTGCTCTATGAGCGCGATCAAGAATAGGATGAGCTGAAAACACTTCAGAGCCAAACACATCGACCAGAAGTTTAGAAAAGAATTCAATGAGGTTGGCAGTTTCAGCATTTTCTGAAAATCCGATGATTCGTACATTGCGTCTCCGACTGTGACTCTTTAAATCAATAATCTTTTGTTTTTTTTTGCTGTTCCAGCTTTTGTGTGGTCGTAATTAAGGAGGTGTAGCATTAATAAACTATAACTGTGTTCAGATCTTAAGACGTATGAGAATTATGGCTGCTCGAAATATTAATTTAAAATGTGTCCTTCAGGCCAGAACAGCAACACCACTGCTTTCCTGGGCTTTGTCCTGCGTGGTAATTGCTGTGCCTGGAACTTAAGTGGATTCCCATTATGTTTGACTATGGAGATGATAGTCAATCTTGACCGGAAATGGGAAGGCGGTCTCAAACAATGAAGGTGATACCTACCTTTGTCTCACCCGATTGCAAAACGATCAGCTGACCCTGGGGTGTGAGGCTGCTCTTTGTCTATCTGAAGTAGCCGTTTGACCGTTTTATGCTCAATACAGAACTGTGGAGCCTGGCTAATTAAAGTGTGCGTTACAATGTTTGTATAAATAACTGCTTACTCCTTTGTACTTCGGAGATTTCTAAATAAACGCGTTTGAATTAAACTGTGGCACTGTGTGATCTTCCAACAGACAGAAGGGGAACTTCAATATCGGGTTAACAATTTGGCAAGCCAGCTTGGAGTCCAAGAGGAGATTACGGAAGCGGCATGAGCGATCTACAGGGACAACGACATCCTGAGACCGAAGTGCCCATAAGGTAAACTTCAGCTTGATCCCTCTTTGGCAACCGGACTCCTGACCGATGCCTTCGGTTATCGAAAACCCTCTGACGGACTCCTCGCGAACCTGTCTGAGTGCCACAGGTAAGAGAACTGGTGTTAAAATCAAGGTTATTTGAGGTTCATTTGTGGTTTTCCTTGGGCATGTTTTATATGTTTGGATTTCGGCGCCCCTGTTAATGTCAAGGTTCATTTGTGGTTTGCCTTGGGCAAGTTATATATGATTGGGCTTAGACGCCCCTGTTAACGTCAAGGGTCAATTTAAGGATTGGGGTTCATGTCCCCGGTCAGAGTTAGTTTAAGTTCGCGAATTTTAAAGTTTAGAGCTCTAAGTACTGCGATCGGTTCTCCGGTACTACCACCCTGCCTTAGAGCGGTTCTGAAGAGGGGAAATGCCCCACGGGAAGGTCAGGAAGCTGAAGTGGGTGAAGGAAAGAGACCGATCATAAGATAATCGCAGAGATTTGTACCGTACGGTTAAAGGAAAAAGGAGAGACAGAGATAGTAAAAAAAAGGGACAAAGTCTCGGTAAGTCTGGGTCCAATACCCCACTATCTGAAATATGTAAAGACGATACTAAAAATGTGTATAACTTCCGCAAATTATCGGCATGCCTCAGTAAAAAATTGGGAAATGAAATATGGCCATGAGGGGGAACCTGGGATTTGGATAAGTGCCAAAAGGCAGAAAAGGCGATTTGGGAACGCAATACTGGGGAAAATGGAAAATATTAATGTCGACTTGGAGAAAAAGTGTATGTGATGAGAAAGGCCATCCCAAGAGTTGGGAAGTTCTGAGGTCTCAGTGCGGAACCACGATGCGGAGAGAAGCAGAAGGGAAAGGGAAGGGATCGATCAGAAGAATGAGGAAAAACGTAGAAATAGTAATAAAAAGAATATTAACAAGGAGAAAGTGAAGGGACCTTCCGACATATCTGGTGTGCCCCTGTTGTTCCAAAATAACGATACGGACGAGAGTGAGGAGAATTGGAGGGTTCGACCCATCACCCCTATCAACCCCCTAATTTCACTGCAGCCCCCATATAATGTGGCTAGTCCGCAAACCATTACTGTCAGCCAAGTCCCGTCACGAGAACAGTCCCTTGACCCTGTCATGTCCCGAACCAGAAATCAAAGACACAGAGAGAGGGCGCCTCCGAACGGTTCGAAAGCCACAGACATATGGCGGAACCTTTTAGTAGGGGACAGACTGGCAATGATTACGACTCCGATTCTACAACTAATAATGGCGACCCTAGAGGTCCCGACCCATCGCCTATGCCGAATAAGGGAAAGGGAATGAAGCATAAAGACAGCTTTCCAAGAGGAGTGTCCCCAATCCCGATTCAGCCCGAGCGCCCGCTAATTCCATGATCCAAATTTACACCCCTTGGAAACCTCAGGAGATGTGCCTAATCATGAGTCAGGCGCCCAACCGTAAAACCAACCCGGAGGAATTTATAGATTATGTCATTGGGACAATTCAAATGTACCAAGCGCCTGGTACAAGACGTGCGTAAGGTCAATGATATAGTGGAGCCACTGCAACCCTTGGTCCCGAACCCCGCTACCATCCTCAGTAACATCCCGGAAAACTCCTGTATTTTTACACTCATACATCTCCAGCACGCATTTTTTTTTGCAATTCCCTTATCCCCCGAATCGCAGTACCTGTTTGCTTTCATCTTCCAAGGTCAGCATTACACCTGGACGCGTCTCCTGCAAGGTTTTACACACTCCCCGACTATTTTCTCCCAAGTTTTTCATAAACAACACCAAGAGTTACAACTTTCTGACGAATCAGCTTTTGTCCAGTATGTTGATGACCTTTAATTAGCAAGTCCTTCGGAGCCCACCAACATCGCGGACACCAACAGGTTACTTAACGCACTCCACTGATGGAGATACATGATAGCTCCACAGAAAGTAAAACGAACCCAGCGCCAGGTAAAATTTCTGGGCACACTTGTAAGCGCCACTGAGCAGCAGCTCACCCCTCAACGTTTTGCTCCCATCATTGCTACACCACCGCCATCTACCCGAAGGGTATGTGCGCCTTCTTAGGTTTAGTAAATTTCTGCACGCAGTAGATACTTAACGTGGCCCTCCTTACTAATAATATAAAACCCTTGGCTTCAAGCCAGTCCATGGGACCTTTTGAACTTACGGAGGAACAAAAGTAGGCCTTTGAAAAGCTCAAACAGGCCCTTTCCAGCGCCCCGGCCCTGGGACGAGCGCTATATGATCGCCCATTCCAGCTTTTTGTGAATGTTCTGGAGGACTGCGCCACAGCCGTCCTTACTAAAGTCCATGGGGGTAGAAAAAGACCAGTGACATATTACTCTACTCGGCTGGACCTGGTTGCTAGGGGACTTCCACCGTGTTCTCAGATGCTTCCAGCAATCTACTCCCTCGTAACAGCAGCCTCCAATATAACCCTGCAACAGTTCGTGGTTGTTTATTCTTCCCATACCGTAACGGCACTTCTGACCTCCCATCAGACCCAACACCTTACCCAGGCCCGCTTAAACAGATATGAGATTGCGCTCCTGAATAACCCGCTCCTCTCCTTTGCATACTATACCACCATTAACCCTGCCACCTTCCTAGAGACCCAACCTAAGGATCTTGAAGACCCACCACATGACTGTTTACTGCGTAACCACTTTTATACTGCACCCGTCCGGATCTTACAGATAGAGCCTTCCAGCCAGCAGACTTAAACGTGTATGTCGACGGCAGTTCCTCCATTTCGGAACAGGGAATCCGCCTTTGCGGCTACTCTATAGTAGATGATTCCCACGTGGCGGAGTCTGCATCTTTGCAGCCACCAGTCTCTGCCCAAAAGGCAGAACTTTTCTCCCTTACAAGAGCCTGCATTTCAGCCAAAGTCAAGAGTAGATCATATCTTTACTGATTCCCGCTATGCCTTTGGAGTCGCCCATGACTTCGGTGCACAGAGGATTTCTGACGTCTACAGGCAGCCCCATAAAGAATGCGTCTTACGTGAAGAATCTCCTCCAAGCCATCCTCCTCCCTAATAAATCGGCCATCATCAAATACTCAGCCCACCTCTCAGACGCCTCCCTAATAACACAGGGAAATAACAGGGCATATGCAGAGGAAAAATTGGTAGCACACCGAGGGACTCATATCGTTTCGACTGCGGAAAAACAGACCGCTGTTTATAAACCGACAATAGCAACGCAGGGCACCCCAGACATGGTTACCGTGCAGCACTTACAGGGGGACGCCCCTGACTTAGTAAAACAAGTATGGAAGGCGCACGTGTGACGCACTCTGTGCCACATGGCCTCTGGACCACTCAAGTCGGTGAAGTATGTATACCTGATTCCTTGACTACTTGCATTCTGACACCCACCTTGGCAAGGCGTAATGAGTAATACCTAGTTCGTGGTACCATGTGGTACTATGTACCAGATTGGAGGAAGCAGCACAAGGGAAAATACGATCATGTTTAATATGCCAACACACCGATGCTGGGAAAGGGGTGAGGTGCGCGGCAGGCAGAACCTCCTTGCCTGGGGGACCTTTTGAATGTATACAACTCGATTTTATTGAATTACCGCGGGTACGTTGCTATAACCGATATCTTATTATTGTTGATGTGTTTAGTAGATGGATTGAAGTTCTTCCTACCTCAACGGTAGGCCTCAACGGTGGTGAAATTATTGCTTACATAGATCATACCAAGGTTTGGAGTACCTCGACAGATTAGTTCAGTCAGTGGTCCTCAATTTAGAGGGAAAATAAATAAGGAGTTGTGCGAAGCACTGCATATCAAGCAACAGTTTCATTGCACCTACCACTCTCAGGCAGCGGGTATAGTCGAACGAGCTAACGGCACCCTGAAGAATAAATTGACTACATTAGTGTCAGAGACAGGTCTAAATTGGTTGAAGGTTCTCCCATTAACTCTATACCACATGAGAATTACTCCCCACTCGTCCACCGGGGTGTCGGCTGCCGAAATCGTCTATGGACGCCCGGCAAGAACCCCATGGGATGCTGACACCCAGCCCCTCACCCACCCAGGTTGACCTTAATATCATGGGGAATTAACTACAAAGATATTTCAGACAACTTACGACCTCGTTAAAGTTCCTTCATTCACAGGTGAAGAACGTCGTTACGCAGCAGGAGGGAAAGGATGCTGAGGTGCCTAACCTGAAAATTGGAAAGTCGGTGCTGATACTGGGAACGACCTAAGCTGGGACCTCGGTGGAAAGGCCCCTCCAGATACTACGCCAGACCCCTACAGCGGTGAAAGTCCGGGGCCAGGAACGCTGGATGCATCTAAGTGACTGTAGACGATGGCCACCAGAGGGAAAATGACGCTTCTTAAATTTGGGCTCTTCATCATTACCGGTACTCGTGTGTGGGCATTAGAGGGCAATTTATTTTACAAAGACCATATATAACTGCATGGAAATCGCACCGTTTGATACCCCTTGGCAGAATCAGTTAAAGGTCTTTTTGTAGCCACACCAAATGGAGCCCCAGGGCTCTTTTAAGATATGAATACTCGAAAGCAAAGTGCATTGGGCAGACGGGATCTTAAGGGAGGGTGCTGCCAGGTAAATGTTTGCAAGGAGCCACAGCAAACCTAAGCAGCACAAATAGCCACCAGTCCTTCCCCCACTGTTTGAACGGTAAGGGATAAGTTTGTGGGCTAGCGATAGTACAGCACCCGCTATTATGTGCCACCACCACTTGTAGAGAGAGAAAGTGTGCATTAAGGGGAGGATGGTGTAGGTGTGAGTGTGCCAACACTAGGTGTGTTAAATTACTTGCAGGGGAGCGATGGGTTTGTGGGGAAGGGAACGGTACCCATGTGAAAGTGTCAAATGTCTCTTTGAAATGGCTAACCAGGGAAATTTATCTGAGAATTCATGGCAGGAGAGTTACTCGAATCACTTGGTATTCTCGGATGCCTAGTCCACAGCAAACGGGCAATATAACCTGTTGCCGAGCCAAGGAAGAGTATGTGCTCCTTTACAATGGCACCTATACCACCGCTATCCCCATTCGGCCAGCCTGGTTCGCAATAGGAGCGGCTGGCCAGTTACGGTCCCCTGCCCCCAGAAAGCTCGTATCTGACGATTTGTAGCGCGGTCAGTAAGTAAGGAATTCTGCGAAGTATGGGAGGATCCTGTGATAGTGGGATCATCGTTAAGCTATGCGTTCCTGAGTGCTCTCTCTCAAGGGGTTTCGGCAGGGACCATGGCCGCAAACAATCGGAACTACGTCGTCTGCGGAATGACCGTGCTAGGAAACAGCACTATCAAGAGCCTGGAGGCAGTGAACCAGGAAATGACGGAACTTCGACTTCATGCCCCGCAGACCCGGTAAGCTCAGAAAGGGGGAGTATGTGCCATAATAGGGCATAAATGTGTCACCAATGTTCGGGATGAGGCCTCCAATATTTCCCATGCCATTATGGATATTCACAGGCAAGTAGATAACTTTGAGCAGGGACTTGCAGAAGGAAAGAGTTGGTTGTGGTGGCTGATAGGAGGGTCAGTGGCATCATACCTGCTGCATGGAGCAGTAGGGATTATAGTTATTATTATAATATGCTGTGTGGTGCTGACCTGCTTGAATACTTGTTGTAAGGTCCTTATTCCTATAATCTCGACCCCGTTCTGAGCACTCCTCTAGGTTATCATGATATGATAAAAGGGGGGAATAAGGACGTGTAGGATTAATAAATTATAACTGTATTCAGATCTTAAAACGGATGAGAATTATGGCTGCTCGAAATACTGATTTAAAAAGTGTCTTTCAGGCCAGAACAGCCATAACACTGCTCTCCTGGGCTGGGTGCTGTGTGGCAATTGCTGTGCCTGGAACTTAATTGGATACTCATTATCTTTGACTATGGAGATAATGGTCAATCTTAACGGGAAATGAGAAGGCTGTCTCAAGCAATGAAGGTGATACCTGCCTTTGTCTCACCCGATTGCACAACGATTGGCTGAACCTGGGGTGTGCCGTTGCTCTTTGTCCATCTGCAGTAGCCCTTTGTCCGTTACCTGCTCAACCAAGAACTCCGGCGCTTGACTCATTAAAGTGTGAGTGACAATGTTTGTATAAATTAGGGTCTACCCCCTCTGTACCTCGGAGAACTCCGCTGCAGGCTCCACGATAAAGGAGAATTCTCCCCAGCGATATATTGCGAAATAAACGCGTTTGAAGTAAACTGTGGCACTGTGTGATTTAGATCAGGTGGAAGTGGGACTTGAAAATCGGATTACAGGAATAGGGAACCCAGGAAGATGATGGATATTGAGGCTCTAGTCAGGGAAAAGGAGGCATGGCTCAGATATAGGCAGCTGAGAACAAGCGAAACGTCAGCATCGGGGATGCAATAGTGTAAAATAAATCAGACGGACCAGAAGGGTCAGGAATGAATCTTCTCTGCCACAGGTAAGGGAAACACAATGATTTTTTTATGTATATTAATGGATGACCCACGAGAGAGAACAGAGCCCCCAAAGACTGAAGTGGACATCAATGTGTCGAGCTGCAGGAGATTGTCAAGGTCTTCTCTGTTTTTACCGTGGTGAAAGACTTCAGAACCTGGAAAAGTAAATGTGGATTTCTTGGGGATAGTGTGCAGTACAGTAGAGGAGATGTTGTATGTCTTAAAAGGTGCGAAGGTAAACAAATCTCTAGGACCTTGTCAGGTATATCTAGAAATACTGTGTGGTGAGAGAAGAAATTACAGGAGTCCTTGCTGAGATATTTGCATGTTCATTAGCAACAGGTGAGGTGCCAATGGATTGGAGGACCATCTTTGTTGAGCCCTTGGTTATGAAGGGTGGCAATGTGCAAACACCTGATGTCCCGGAGTTAAGAACGAGGTTGGTCAGGCTTAGACTATTCCTCGGAGGGATGGAGTTTGATGGGTGATTGTATGGATGTGCACACAATCAGGAGGTGCATAGATCGGATGAATGCACGGTCTTTTAACATGTTTGGGGAAATTAAGACCTTTCGGGCATAGGTTTTAGGTGAGAGGTAAAGACTTACTTGGAACTTGAAGCACAATCTTTATGAACACAGGGTGGGAGGTGGATTGAGCTGCCAGAGAAAGTGTTGAAGGAGGTGCAATGAAGACTTGTAGTAACAGATGGACTGGTACATGGACTGGAACATGGGCCAATTTCTGATAAATTGAACAAGCTTGGATGGGCATCTTGGTTGGCACGGACCAGTGGGGCTGGAGGTCCCATTTCTGTGCTGCATGAATAGAATTACTGCAATAGATCCAAAATCGACTGACTGAGTGACGACAATTCATTTCGATTTAAAAATTTCCCCGAAAGAAATGTTGGACTGGTGCACAGATTACGGTCCTGAATGGTGCAGGGCCAATCTGAGACATTAGGCAGGATCTTGAAGAGGTTGAAAAGGTATGACCGTATGGTGGGCAAGTCACAACCGGCCAGTGCGAGGCTTCCTGAAGAGCAATATGAAAATTTGACCACATCGGGAACACGCTGATTCTCAAGACCAATGCTGCCAACTTCAGGGAACACTGTCTGAGATATTGCGGAGCTGGTCAGGAGAGTGGTTTACATTTGGTTTACACATGGGAAACAAGCGAATCACTTTATTAGCACAAGTGCAGGAGTACCCCTGATTGGAAATAAGGTGGGACAGCAGAGCAAACGTTGGAACTGTCAGGCAGAGCTAATGTAAACCCCAAGGGATTTGCTGTAACATTGGGAAAAGGGTGGCTTATGAGAGAGTAGGTTCCCTCAAAGATCAGCCCGTCATTCTCCCTCGGGAGCCAGAAGATTGGGAGACATCCCCGATACTCCCAACTGCCCTCACAAGTATTTGCACTGTGGAGAAAATAACCGCGATATTAATAAGGGAAAAAAATGTGTTGGACCACATGAATCAGAGCATCATAGCATAATAGAACAGTACAACAGAGTACAAGACATTCGGCCCACAATGTTGTGCAGACCTTTAAACCTCACCTGACTGAACCCTTCCTTCCACATATCCCCTTGTTTTAAATTCTTCCATGTGCTTATCTAATAATCTCTTGAATTTGACCAATGTCCCTGACTCCACCACCACCCCGGCAGCACAGTCCATGCCCAAACACTCTCTGCGTAAAAAAAACTTCCCTCAGATATCTCCCTTGAACATCTCACCCATTACTTTAAAGCCATGCTCTCTTGTATTGGGCATTGATGCCCTGGGAAAGAGGTGCTGGCTGTCTAGTCTATCTACTATTAATATTTTGTATACCTCTATCGTCTCCTCTCATCCTCCTTATCTCCAAAGAGTAAAGCCCTAGCTGCCTTAGCCTCTCCTCATAATCCATACTTTCCAATCCAGGCAGCGTCGGTAAATCTCCTCTGCACACTTCCCAACGCTTGCACATCCTTCCTATAATGAGGCGACCAGAACTGGACACAGTACTCCAAGTGTGGTCTAACCAGGGTTTTGTAGAGCTGCATCATTACATCGAGGCTCTTAAACTTGATCCCACGTCTTATGAATGCGAACATTCCATAAGCTTTCTGAACTACACTATCCATATGTGAGGCAAATTTCAGTGATCTGTGGATATGAACCCCCAGATCCCTCTGCTCCTCAACATTACCCAGAATCCTGCCATTAACTTTATACTCCGCCTTGGAGTTTATTATTCCAAAGTGCAACACCTCACACATCTCCGGATTGTACTCCATCTTCCTCTTCTCAGCCACGCTCTGCATTCTATTAATATAACCCTGCAATCTTCGACAGTCGTTCACACTATCCACAACACCACCGACCTTTGTGTCTTCTGCAAACTTGCCCACCCACCCGTCTGCCCCCTTATCCAAGTCATCAATAAAAATCAATAAAAGTAGAGGTCACAGAACCGATCCTTGTGGGACACCACGAATCACAGTCCTGCAGTCTTAATGCGCCCACTCCACCACAACACTCTGCTTTCTACATGCAAGCCAACTTTGAATCCACACGGCCAAGTCTCCCTGGATCCCATACCCTCTGACCTTCTGAAGAAGCCTACCAAGTGGAAACTTGCCAAATACCTTCCTTAAATCGATGTAGACAACATATACTGCACTACCCTCATCAATCTGACTGGTTAACTACTCAAAGAATCTTATCAGGCTTGTGAGACATGATCTGCCCTTCACAAAGCCATGCTGGTTGTCCCTAATCAGACCATGATTCATGAAATTCCCATATCGCTAATATTCCCTTCCAACAGCTTGCCTACCACAGACGGAACTCACTGGTATATAATTCCCTGGTTATCCCTACTACCTTCTTTTGACAACATTTGCCACCCTCCAATCCTCCGGTAACATTTCCGTGGGCAGCAAGGACTCAACGATCCTAGCCAACGGTTCAGCAATCTTCTCCCTCGGCTCGCGGAACAGCCTGGGGATCATTCCGTCAGGCCCCGTGGACTTATATGTCCTACTAATTTCTAAGAGCTCCAATACACCCTCCCTCTTGATATCTATATGCCCCTGAACATTATCCTTACCAACACTGTCCTCAACACCATCAAGACCCCCTCCTTGGTGAATACTGAAGCGAAGTATTTATTGAGAACTACAGCCACTTCCAGATCTTCCAGGTACACCTTCTCACCTTTGTCTCTAATCGGTCCTCACTTTACTCTCGTCACCCTTCTGCTCTTCCCGTACGTGAAAAAAAAAACATTTGGATTTTCCTTAACTCGACTTGCCATGGCCATTTCATGTCCCTTTCTTGCTCTCCTCAACTCCTTCTTAAGTGCCTTCCTTGCTACTCTATATTCCTCATGAGCCCGGTGTTCCTGACTAGGTTACGATTGCTGAATGTCCCTTTAAGATTGAGCATAGTGATGTTTCTGTGTGTGTGTGTGTGTGTGTGTGTGTGTGTGTGTGTGTGTGTGTGTGTGTGTGTGTGTGTGTGTGTGTGTGTGCGTGTGTGTGTGTGTGTGTGTGTGTGTGTGTGGCGTGGTTTCGACAACAGTAGATAAAGGACGTAATGACATTTTGGAGCTGTCAATCAATCAGAGAGAGAGAAAGCAGCCTGCTTGTCGCTATCGATGGATGATAAACAGTCAACTGTGTCTGTCACTACAGTCCACATATGGATTTTTGTAGTAATGCGGTGGAGTCCACTTTGTCATTAACCTGTAGAGGGAAACAGGTATTTGTGTGAATGGCCACATCTCGGATGCTTCTCGAGGTGGCATATACTTCGGAAGAAAGCATTGTAGTTCACTTTGTTGTTAACCTGTAGAGGGAAACAGGTATTTGCGTGGACGGCCACGATTCGAGTGCCTTTCGGTGTGAGGAAGATGCGGTGGAGTGGTCACTGCTGAGTCGACCCTGAAGTGTCGTTTGTTTCCAAAGTGGAACATTTGGATTTCCTAGTATCTCTATTTTCTCTCATTGTTTTGTCTTCAGACAACGGTGGTTGTTGAAGAAGCCGTTGCTCATGTTTCACCTTATGGCTTGCTGAACGGAACTTGAAGAACGATTCCTGGACTTGCACGTTGGGAAATTGCCACACACACACTGCGAGTTTAGTTTTTGGGGTTAATGTGTAAGATCTAACATTTTTACTTCTAACACTCTGACATTTTTACTTTCACTTTCCTTATTTCATAAGTAGTTATTAATAAAATAGATTTTCACTCTTTTATATGACTCGGTGTGTTTCTATTGTTGCCGATTCGTAACACCTATCTGATGTTTGTTTCCTACACCTTATGTATGCTGCCTTATTCTCCTAACTAGTTGTTCCTCCTCTCTTGTCACCATGGTTTAACACCCTGCCATTCTCTGCTGCCTCACCAGAACAAATATATCCCTAACATCCTGCGAGAGATCCCTGAAAAACGACCAAATCTCCATAGTACATTTCCCTTCAAACATATCATCCCAATTTACTCCCGCAAGTTCTAGCCTTATAATTTGCCCTTCCCCAATTGAATATCTTCCTGCCCTCTTTGCTCCTATCCTTGCCAATGGCAATGGTAAAGGTTAGGGAGAGGTGGTCACTATCCCCCAAATGCTCACCCACTGAGAGATCTGTCACATGACCCGGTGCATTACCTAAAGGCCCTCTTGTCGGCCTTTCAACATACTGTGACAGGAACCGTCCTGGACA
The DNA here is from genome assembly GCF_009764475.1 of Pristis pectinata. NCBI lineage: Eukaryota > Metazoa > Chordata > Chondrichthyes > Rhinopristiformes > Pristidae > Pristis > Pristis pectinata. Next base: position 1,488,411 of record NC_067445.1, on the reverse strand, counting down.
CACTTAACAAACTCTGCCACGTCTAAACCTTTGGTACTGAGCAGGTGCCATTCTGAATTCAAGAAGCTGAAGTCTCCCATGATAACAACCCTTTTATTCTTGCACCTTTACAAAGTCTGCCTCCCAATCTGCTCCTCAGTAATTCCTGCTGCTACCGGCGGGCAGGAATACTCCCAGTAGAGTAAATGCTCGTTTCTTTTTTCCTAGTTTCCACCCATAATGACTCTCGAGGGGATCCTGCAACATTATCCACCGTTTCTGCAGCTGTAACAGTATCCCTGACCAGTAACGCCACCCCTCCTCCTCTTCGCCCCCCTACCTATCTTTTTTAAAACTGTAATCCAGGAATATTCAGTATCTATTCCAGCCCTGGTGACTGCCAGATCTTTTCAAAAGCCATAACGTCACAGTTCCATGCATTTATCCGAAATCTCAGTTCATCACTTTTTTCTTGACACTTCTTGCATGTAAGTAAATGCACTTTCGTCCATCCACCTTCCTACTTTTCTTCCCTATACTCTGTTTCTCCTTCCTCAGAGCCTCTCTAGATATTACCTCTGACTTTACCCCTTCTTCCACTGACCTACCCCTTCGGTTCTTATCCCCCTTGAAAACTAGTTTAAACCCTCGAGAACCACACTGGCAAACCCGCCTGCAAGGACATTGCTCCCCTCGGTTTCAGGTGTAATGCGTCCACTCTGTACAGGTCCCACCTTCTCCAGATGAGATCCCAATGATCCAAAAATCTAAAACCTTGCTCCCAGCCATGCATTCATCTGCCATCTCCTCCTATTCTTACCTTCAATATCACGTGGCACTGGCAGCAATCCTGGGATTGCTACCCTTGAGGTCCTGTTCTTCAGCCTTCTGTCGAGCTCCCTAAACTCTCTGCAGGATCTCATCCCTCTTTCTACCTATTTCGTTGGTACCAACATGTACCACGACTTCTGGATGCTTTCCCTCCCGCTGAAGAATGCTGTGGACCCGATCAGAGACATCCTGGACCCTAACACCTGGGAGGCAATATACTATCCGGGATTGTCGCTCACGTACACAGAACCGCCTGTCTCCTCCCCTGACTGTCGAGTCCCCTATCAGTATTGTCCTCCTCTTCTCCTCCCTTCCGATCTGAGCAGCAGGACTGGTCCCAGTACCAGACACTTTGCTTCTGCCGCTTGATCCCTGTAGGTCATCCGCCTCAACAACCTCCAAAGCGGCAAACCTGTTACTGATGGGATCATCCTCCAGGATCCCCTGCACTGTCTGCCTGTTCTCTTTCTTTTTCTGTCCCCTGACAATCACCCTTCTATCTGCCTCCTGGTCCCTTGAAGTACCTGCTCTAATGGGGTTGACTGCCTCCCGATGCACAGAATCACATAACTCTCTCCCTCCCTGATGCTTCTCAGTGTCTGAAGCTGTGCCTCCAGCTCTTCAATTCTGAGCCGAAGTTCAACCTGCCTCAAGAACTGCCTGCAGATGTGGTCATCGTGCAGGGAATTACCAGAGAGGAGGTTTTGGTGGCCTGAAATCACATTAAGGTGCATAAGTCCCCAGAGCATTACCAACTTTCACCTAGTCCGCGTTTGGTCTCATCAGTGTCGAGGACCGATTGCAGTAGATGATATTAAGGGATGTGCAGGTGAATCTCTGCCTCACCCTCAAGGACTGTTTGGGTCCCTGAATGGATGTGATGGAGGTGGTGGAGTGGCAGGTGTTGCACCTCTGGCGCAGGCAATCGAAAGTGCACGGGGTGAGAGCGGAATGGGTGGGGGCGTGGTGGAGTGAACTAGGAGTGAAGCAATGTCCCTGGGAAAAGGCAAAAAGGTGTGGGGAGGGGAAGATATGCTTGATGGTGTGTTCCCGTTGGAGATGGCAGAAGTGGCGGAGAATGTTGTGTTGAATACGCAGGCTGGTGGGGTGAAATGTTTCGAGAAGGGCGTCCCTGTCCCTGTTGGTTGTGGGAAATGTGGGGGTAAAAATGGGGGTGCACGAAGTAGTAGATTTACGGGTGCGAGCTCTCTCGGTCGGGGGCAATACTTGGACAGAAAAGAAGTTTGACATCTCAAATGTCCTGGAGTGGAAATCCTCATCATGACAGCAGATGCCGCGGAGGCGGAGAAATTGAGAAAATGGGATAGCATCCTTGGAATGGACAGAGTGGGAGGAGCTTCAGTCGAGGTAACTCTAGGCATCAGTGGGTTGGTAGGATATGTCAGTGGATAGGGAATTTCCTGAGATGGAGACGGAAAGATAGAGAAAGCAGAGAGAGGTGTCAGAGATAGTCCAAGCGAATTGGAGAGCTGGGTGAATATTAGTGGCGAAATATATGAAACTGACGTGTACAAGCGGTGCAACAATGCAGTCATCGATATAGCGCTGAGGAATGGGGCCGGAGTAGGCTTGAAACAGAGACTGTTACAAGCCTACTAACGAAGAGGCAGGCATGGTCCATGTTAGTGCCCATAGCCACGCCGTTGCCTGTATAAAATGGGAGGAATCAAAAGTGAAATTGTTAAGGGAGAGGACAATCTCAGCCAAGCAGAAGAGTGTGTCAGTGGAAGGGGAGCGGTTCTGTCTGTGGTCAAGAAAGAAGCGGAGGGCGGAGAGGTCGTCATGATGTGGAATGGGGATACAGAGGTACTGGACGTCCGTGGTGAGGATGTGTGTGTGTGTGTGTGTGACGGAGAACATGAAGCTTTGAAAGAGTTGGAGAGCGTGTGGTGTGTCACGGACGGAGCTCGGAAGGGTTGGGGGCAGGATAGTGCTCAGATACGATTATACGATCTACGCTGGACAGGAGAATGTGGAGATAATATGTCTGCGGGACAGTTATTTTTGTGTAGTTTTGGTAGGAGATAGAATCATGCAGTCCTAGGTTGCAGGCCTATCATGTTGGTAGCTGATGGGTGTATGCGTGTGGGGAAATGGAGATCTCCCGAGGTTAAGAGGTTACTAATTGTTCTGGAGATAATGTCCTGGTGGTCTTCGGTGGGGACGTGGCTCAGGAGTCGGTCGGAGGCTGGGTCCAAGAGTTGGCGTCTGGCATCTGCAAGCTAGATGTGAGTACGCCAAAGGAAGACGGCACCAACGTTTTCGGCTGGTTTGATGACAATGTCAGGGTTAGTGTGGACTGAGTGGAGGACAGAACATTCAAAAGGAGTACGTTTGGAGTAGGTGAAGGGGAAGAAAAGTCAAGACGGCAGATGTCACGCCGATTGTTGGCTATGAATAAGTCCAGGGAAGGTAACAGGTCCCGTGGGGGAATACAGGTGGAAGAGGAAGACTGGACGCGAGAGAACGGGTCATTTGGAGGGGGAGAGGACTCCTTACCGACAAAGAAGACATGGAGGCGGAGACGGTGGAAAAAGAGCTCGGCATCGGGCCGGGCACGGAACTCGTTAGGTGGAGCATGGAGATACGAACATGTGGCCTTTGCTGAGAACACACCACTCAGCCTCAGAGAGAGGGAGGACAGGGAGAACGGTAATGACTCAGCAGGGGGTTAAACTTAGGCCAAGAGGAAGGGAGAAGGGGCTGGGGCTGCGCTGTTGAGAGGACAGGGAGTGAGAGGAGTTAGGAGTGGTAAAGAGTGAAGAGGGAGATGTAGGATCGGAGTTGGACGTAGGGGACGGAATTGATGTGGAGGTGCACACACACGCGGAGGACATCAGGAAAATGAATATTCGCCCTGAATGTTGCCTCCTTTCTCTGGGGCGCGGCACATTGTTGTTCATGAACCATCTGATTTCAACAGAAGCGCATTTGCTGAACTGTATGTTCTTGAGAATTTTGGATCAAGCAGACAAAACGTCTTTGATAAGGTCACCTGGAAGCATTGGGGTGCCTTGCATTGGGTAGCACGGGTACTTAAATATTTAAATACCAGGTGTTTGTAACTGTGGCTGGCGATGCGAGATCACTGGCCTGTGGAAATCAACAACAGGTCTCAGAAGTGAGAGCACCTGAACACATGCCAACCCAGATTCGAACCTCTGCTGCACATTCTGCCTGGTACATCCAGTCACATGTTCTCACTGTGGTCACTGATCCTCGAGTACACAGGGCAGTGATGGTCTGCTGGATGGCAGTGGGCAGACCATCAGTGCAGACACCAGACTGTGGATATTGGCATCCGGAGTAACAGAACATGGAGGAATTCAGGTCAGACAGCAATTGTGGGAGAAGTGGACGGTCACTCTTTCGGATGGAGACCTTCATGTGGAGAATAATTACAACTCAGTGAAGCGAGTAACACCAGTGATAGCAGGGACGTGCGTTAAACTGACAGACCTGATCAAGCTAAGTCAAGAGCAAAATGCTGCAGATTAAAAATCTGAAATAAAACCAGGAACTGGAAATACTCTCAGGGTGAGTGAACGATCAAGAGCACAGTCGGTTCCCGTTCGTGAACAGAACTGAAACAGTGGACAATATCATCCATTTCCCTCTCTGTTTCCTGCCTTATCAGAGATTATCCACTTTCTGCTCTCACTCTGGATCACAGTGACAGGCAAATTATCTATCAGTGCCAAAAAAAACTGCGGATCAATAGCCCAGCAACAAGTACCAGCTATGAATATTCCCGTGAAAAGCCAACGATTCTTAATTTCCCAGTGACAAAGAACTGAGCAAAGATACTTCTGTGACGTGGAACCCGAAATCACTGGCCCAGTGATGCAATGGAGAGATTGTACCTGAAAGACTGGACACATAGCTCAGGGATGTTCGTGCATTGGAAGTTCAGGGAAGGATGACAACATTCATATCTGGGAGGTGGGTAGTATTGTGGGAAAATTTTACGAGATTCGTAGACACTGGAGTCAAGAACAAAGCGATTTTCTTGAGACGTACAAGCTCCTAAAGGAATGCACATCACAACTGCAGATTATGGAAACCGAAATTAAAAACAGAAAATGTTGGGAACATTCAGGTCAGAGCTGGGACAGGAGAAAGCTATAGAGCACGTGGTTCAGGCCTCCCTGAACCGCAACTATACCACCTCGTTTAAAAGTCTCTCCCTGGTCTGGTTGAAGTCAATTCAGGTTTCCTGAGTTTAAATAAATGCAGGCCATAAAATATAACAGGACTCGGGCAAGTACTGACACAGGCTACAGTACAAAGGCCCAGAATATGAATAAATCTCTAAAAACTTGTTTTGAACCCTTGAATATGCGAGGCCAATTTACTTTGATGTCAGCTTTTAATCCAAAAAAATATCTAAAGAGCTCCATATCAGTATTTAACTGCAATCGGCCGACAAAAATGGTCGCCTTGTATAAACAAAGAACAATGTGTAAACGCAAACTTCAGTGTCTGCATTTTGATGGAATCTGAGCCACAGTTCGTGCAGAGCAGATGAGGAAACGTTTATGAATTCAACTGATGGGGCATCTCAGTACCTTTGGATGAGAAGTGAGTCAGACACTTGCAGCAACACGGCTCCAGTCGCTGTACATTCTGGGCCTGGAAACCAACACGAATTGGTCATCACTTTATAGAGCAGAGGATGTGGGAAATTCATTGAAATATTACAACGCCCCTGAAATGGATTGCACCAAGTATAAACAGAGAGACGTCACAACACATTGATCACTTCAGGGAACAGAGATTGGGATTACAGCACAATTTAGAATCAAAGCCACGGGCACCATCATCTACTTGACCTCTTTCGATACCATCAAATGACGATGTTTTGATGATCGTAGGGTACAGGTGCAATCACACACATTCACCCAATTCTCTACAAATTCCTCTTCAATAGGACCATCCTAATCCGATAGTTGACCTCCAAAACTAGCACGCCTCACCTCAGCCGCTGCAAATCACTAAGCAGGACTGTTCCTTCAACATCTATCCTTTTTCTCAGAAAGGGGATATTTCACCTGAACTCTAAAATGCAAAAAACAAAGGATGTGGTGGATCAAGGGAATTGACATTGGACTGTGAGATAAAGATTTTCGCCAGATCAAAGTGGCAGTTACAAGTGTGGCCAATAATGAAGTACAGGAACAGAAAACAACTGTTACTGTCTGCAGTCTGACATCTCAAGCAATCCGAATGACTAAATAGAGTCTTTACTGGAAATACATGGAGAGAGTTTACATATATTAAAACAAGCAAGTGAAGCCTGCAACCAGCACAAGCTGTCAATATTTCGGAAACCATTTTTCACGATGAATCCCAAGATCTCGAATTGCCTCACCTTTATACGCTGCAGAAAGCATAACTGCCCGTACAATTTCGGCCTAACAAACTCCAAGCCGAAAGGGACTTTTAGTACCAATCAATCTTCAACCCATCCACAACTGTGGCAGGGAAATGTGCACAAAGAAGTGAAAACGCAAGATCGATAGCATGGGTAACAGGGTCACAAAGGTGACCGTAATACACCAAAGGATCTTCTGTGAAGAACAAACATTAATCTGTGCAAATCAATGACAAACACTTTGCCACACCCCAAGCTTTGGTTTTCCATCCAAACCCAGAAAACCACTCCCCAAACAAAAACAACTTATTCACTGTCAGTAACTGCTGAACTCCGACGTCTGTACACAAATAATAGTCACTTCACTGATTCCTGCCGACCAACGTTCTGTACTGAGGAACCACTTCAATTTTCGAGCAACTTCAGTGTTCCATGGACATCCATGTACTAACACATTCCAGTTCAGCAAATATTTCCCAGATAAAGTCACTCAAAGTCTTACAATGCCTGACTGGGGAAAAGCATTAATTTGTATCCTAGTGTTTCAGCCCCACGCATATTCTACCGATATTCTTTATGTTGCAATGAATTGTGGTAACAATTGTCGGGTTCATTTGGCATCAGTCAGAAGATCCAGCTAGGCAGTCTGTGATTCACTGTTGCAATTTCTCCACTGCGCGCAGTTAGACAGGATCTATCAGAGGTCGATTGGGTGAACCTGTTTGAAGCGAAAGTTGAGAATGGCAAGTCGGAGGCTTTTAAGTGTGCGATATCACCTGTCCGGGAGCACTATGTTCATGCTACGGGTAAGGTTAAAGCTGGCATGTTTATGGAACACTGGCTGACGATATATATTGAGGTTCTCCTCAAGAATAACAAGGAAACATTCATGGGGTTTAGGAGGTTTGGTTCGATCGAAGTCCTTGATGACTATGAGAAGACTTGGAATGAACGTAAGAGTAAATCAAGAGGGCAAAGAGGGGGTATGAGATGGATGGGGCAGTTATGTTCAAGGAACGTTCCAAGAGCTTCTCCAGCTGTATTAAAATGCATGGCTGGGGAGAGATGCGGTCCCCTGAGCGATAGGAAAGTCCCTTAAGTGTGTTGATAGACAGAGGGACTTTTGTGGTGCAAACCACTAGCAATCAAAAGTAGTTGTAAAGTTTGATAGGGCGGAAAATAAGGCGGCTTGCATGTTTGCGTCCATTACTCAAGGCACGAGTTGAAGAGTCAGGAATTTATGTTGCCGCTGTATAAAACTCTAGTTAGCCAGCATCTGGAGTATTGCATTCAGTTATGGTCGCAACGTTACAGGAAAGATATGGAGGCTTGAAGAGGGTGCCGAAGGACCAGGACACTGCTTAGATTAGAGAGCATGTGCTGTTTGAGGAATTTGGACAAATTTGGGTTGTTTTATCTGGAGCGTCGGAGGTTAAGGGGAGAATGAACAGAAGTTTATAAGATTACTAGACACATAGATGGAGGAGACAGCCGGTATCTTTTATTCCCAGGGTCAAAACGTCCAATACTAGAGTACATGCCTTCAAAGTGAGAGGGGGCAAGAGGGAGATATGTGCTGCAGGCTTTTTACCCAGAGAGTGGTGGGTGCCTAGTGTGCGCTGCAAGGTTTGGCGCTGGAGGGAAATACGACTGGGGCACATTGACGAACAGCGACCGGAGGCTTTCAGACATTGTGTACGCAGAAAGTATTAGTTTATTTAAGCATTGAAAAAATCTTTCAAAAAGGCTACAAAGCTTCCCTTCGTTACTCTGCAAGACTCAGAACTACTCTGAAAAAATTATTCGCAGAAACGGCTTCGGTGTTCCGAAGAAGCCGAACACTTTCTGGATGCTGAGGATTGAATGATTTCGTATTTTTCTCCATGAACATTGAATGGTTTTATTTTTGGTAACTCCTTACTAATACCTTGAATGTCTATGTATTTTGAGTTTTTGATCTTTTCTTTGATATGTTCCTTTAAATATATTTTGATTTTTTTAAACTACAGGATTTAATAGGTACACATGTATTTTTTTGCTGCAATTTTGTAACCGTGGTCTTTTTTTCAATTCGTTGTTTTGACTGGGTTGAACATTGCTAACCTTGAAAATTAATGAGCAGAATATATGTGTCAATCCGTCTTTAGGTAGTTGTAGGCCGTCTATTGGCTGCGTTTCTGTCTTTGGTGGTGGGAGAGTGTTGGGTTATTCTTTGGAATCTCTTCTGGTTTCTCTGCCAAATCTGTTGCTAAGTTACCTTATCTGCAAGTCGACAGTTTGCTTTAATCTACATGCTAGTATGGTTTGTCCATTATCCTTTTTACTTTTCATATACATTTAAGCAATACTATAATGGATCGAGTTCTTCATCTACTTAGTTTCAACGTGAAAGGGTTAAATCACCCTGTGAAACATTATAAGATTTCTGACTATATTAAAAGAATTCAAGCCCCTATTATATTCTTAAAAGAAACTCATATATATTGGCACGCAAAGGTCTGAGCAGCTCTGGTCAAACGTTCTGTTACTGTGAATAGTTAAGTGAGTGGAAGATGAACTGATCTCAAAAAGTCATAAAGTTAAAGATGAAACATCCTTTCCAACATTTTAAGCAAGATTTCTGTATCATAATTGTTTTGTATAATTTTAGAGTGATAAGGTAAAGGGGCTCCATGCAAAAGTTTGGGCACCCCAAGAGATTTGAGCTCTCAGATGACTTTTCCTAAGGACGCAGAACTTCATTAGATTGTTAGGGCTATGGCTTGTTCACAGTCATCGTTTGGAAAGGTCAAGAGATGGAAATTTCAAAGATTTACAAATACCCTGACTCCTCAAACATTTGCCCAACAATCAGCAGCCATTGGCTCCTCTAAGCAGTTTCCTAGCACTCCGAAAATTAAAATAAATGATGCCCACAAAGCAGGAGAAGGCTATAATAAGATAGAAAAGTGCTTTCAGGTAGCCGTTTCCTCAGTTGATAATGTAATTAAGAAATGGCAGTTAACAGGAACGGTGGAGGTCAAGTTGAGGTCTAGGAGACCAAGAAAACTTTCCACGAGAACTGCTGGTAGGATTGCTCGAAAGACAAATCAAAATCCGAATTTGACTGCAAAAGACGTTCAGGAAGATTTAGCAGACTCTGGAGTGGTGGTGCACTGTTCTACACTGCAGCGACACCTGCACAAATATGACCTTCATGGAGGACTCATCAGAAGAAAACATTCCCTGCGTCCTCACCAGAAAATTCAGCATCATAGGTTTGCAAAGGAACATCTAAACAAGCCGGATGCATTTTGGAAAAAGGTCTTGTGTACTGATGAAGTTAAAATGGAATTTGTTGACCGCAATGAGCAAAGGTATGTTTGGTGAAAAAAAGGATGCAGTATTTCATGAAAAGAACACCTCTCTAACTGTTAATAACGGGGGTGGATCGATCATGCTTTGGGCTTGTGTTGCAGCCAATGGCACGGGGAACATTTCACTGGTTGAGGGAAGAATGAATCCAATTTAGTACCAGAACATTCTGGAAGCAAATATCACACCGTCTGTAAAAAAGCTGAAGATGAAAAGAGGATGGCTTTTACAACAGGATAACGATCATAAATACACCTCAAAATCTACAATGGACTACCCCAAGAGGCACAAGCTGAAGGTTTTGCCATGGCCCTCATCCCCCGACCTAAACCATCAAAAATCTGTGGTAGACCTCAAAAGAGCAGGGCATGCAAGACGGCCCAAGAATCTCACAGAACTAGAAGCCTTTTGCAAGGAAGAATGGGTGAAAACCCCCAAACAAGAAGTGAAAGATTCTTACCTGGCTACAGAAAGAGTTTACAAGCTGTGATACTTGCTAAAGAGGGTGTTACTAAGTACTGACTATGCAGGGAGCCCAAACTCTTCCTTCGGGCCCTTTTCCTTTTTTGTTATTTTAAAACTGTAAAAGATGGAAATAAAAAAAAAGTAACATTGCTTAACATATCAAAGAAATGTGTCATCTTTAACTTGATGCCTTTTGGAAATCAGGTCATCTTTACTCGTTTAGCTATTCACAGGAACAGAAATATTGACCAGGGTTGCCCAAATTTTTGCATGCCACTCGACGTAACTGTGATATCCTACGCTTTTTTAGTCGATGGAATGGGTTCCAATTCCATTCCTCTTTTCGTTCTAAATCTAGAGGACTCTCAATTTTCATCGATAAGGCAGTTCATTCGATCAACATCAGGTAATAACTGATACTGACGGCTGTTTTGTTACACTATCAGGGAAACAGATAACTGATTATTGGTATGAGGCGATATTTATGCTCCACACATGGATGACCCAGGGTTTTTTTAACAATTTCTTTGCACTTTTACCAGTTTTGAATCTTTATTCTCTGGTGTTAGGAGGAGACTTTAATTCCTGGTGAGGTTCTTAATGAAATCTGGTGTTACGGACGCCTGCCGTTTCTTACATCCAGAAGACAGGGAATACTCGTTTTACTCTCATGTCCATCAAACATATGCCAGGATTGATTATCTTTTATTGATAATCAAATGATTTCATTAGTTCTATCCTGTGAATATAAAGATATTGCCCTTTCAGATCATGCTCCTATGCTTTTATCTCTAAATCTTCCCGGTTTCCCTCAGACAAACAGATTTTGACATGTTAATATAACTTTATTAACTGATACGGACTTCTTAAAATCCTTGGAAAAAATTATTCTCTTTTTAAAAGACAAAGCTTCGGTAGAGAATTCTAGTCTTATTATATGGGACGCTTTTAAGGCCTTTATTCGTGGAAAAATTATTTCTTATACAGCGTTAGGAATAAACGCTAACAGAGTGAGAGTTGACTTAGCTAATCAGTTGAAACTATGATATTAAAAATATGCTCCGGATCCAGATCCAGCTCTATATAAAAGACAAGTTGAAATGAAAATTAAATATGACTTCCTTTTAGCATATCCAATTAAAAGTCAACTTTTAAAAGATAAAAGTCAATTTTATATTCATGGAGATAAAACAGTTAAATTACTGGCTAAACAATTAAAAATCTCTTTTGTGAGAAGGCAAATTAAAGAAATTTGCAAATTCAATGGTGAGGGAACAACTAATCATTTCGAAATAAATGATACTTTTAGAGAATTCTACTCTAAACTTTATAGTCCTGAATTTCCTAAAAATGATAGAGTAATGAATGAATTTTTTGACCAATTAAACGTTCCAATACTCTCTGCCGATAACGGAAAACAGCTGGATCAATCTATTGCTCATGGGGAAATCGTCGAGGCTGTACCACCGTTACACTCTGGTGAGACTCCGGGTCCTGAGGGATTTCCTGGACAATTTTATAAGGCCTTCTCCTATTTGCTTATACCACATTTATGTTTCGTTTTTTTCGGTTTCTTTCAAATTGGGTAGGTTACCACAATCTTTTTACGAAGCACCCATTTCACTAATTCTTAAGAAAAAAAAGAACTCAACGGAATGTTCTTCATACAGACCAATTTCGTGACTTAAGTGGATGTTAAAATTTTATTTAAAGTTCTGGCTCGCAGATTGGAAAACATTTTACCATCAATTAAATCCGATGCTCAGACTGGTTTTATTAAAAATCGGTATTCTCATTTCAATATTCGCAGTTTTTTTGAATATTATCTATTCTCCCTCTAAGGAACTACCGGAATGTGTGATATGTGTGATGCGGAAAAGGCCTTTGATCGGGTTGAATAGAATTGCTTATTTAAAACTTTAGAGGAAGTAAACTCTATATTTTCTTTGTTGTCTTGATAAAAAATATTGTAAAAAGAAAAAAAAGTCAAACTTGTTTAATTGATCCGGCACACAATCGTTGGTTGGATGGCCTGTTCCTGCGGTGTAGCTTGTTTTGAAACACAATTCTATGGATCCGTGACACACAACCTCAATGAGCGTGCCTTACTTCTGCCGAGAAGGACTGATTTCAGACCATTCAAAGTAACTTTCGAGTATATTGTCAGATGCACAAGTACACGTACGCACAGGTGCAATGAAAAACGTGCTTGCAGACGTATCAGAGGCACATCCTGTTACCTGAGCAGCATTATCAAGTAAAATAAGTAAAACATAAAATATACATAATTTGTTCAAGAAAAAAACACATTGAGAACAAAACGAAGTCACAGAGTTGAGACGATATCCTTTCCGGTTCACAATTCCCGGCCCGATTCTGCCAGATTCACCCCTGTACTTTGGAAGTGGTAGATATCGAATTAGTTCAGGCGGGGGAGCAGTGCGGATTTCGCAGCTCCTCTCCGAGCTGAGCGCATCTTAGAATGAGAGTGAGGGGTGATTTCACCACCTCCTTCAGCTGCTCCCTGAACTTAGTCTGGGTAACTCCTTAAAGAGCCGTGTTTGTGCAGCAGCTCAGGAGCAGCAGCATGAAGCTCAGTTCCCCTATGGTGCCAGGAGGAATCACAGCCGCTCCAATGTAATACAATCGGAGCCACATAGAATTCACGGTAAACAGCGCCCACAACAGGATGAAATTCCCCGACACAAACAACAGTAGAGTCAGGGATTTCCTGCGGCTCTCCATCTCCGGGTCTCTGGAACTCTTCCCACTGCTGTTACCCAAGAGTCTCCTGCGGGCTCTGCTCGCCACTAAAACGTGTCTGCTGGTCAAAACATTGAGCAGGAGAATGAGGACAAATGGGATCACAGGCGTGAGGAGGTGACGGAGGAACTCGACTGCGGTCCAAACCACTGAGGACAGAACACTGCCACGTTCCCAGCAAAACCAAGGCAAATTATGAAACTGGTGATCACCAGAGAGCATGAAATACCATTAAATGTTCTTGAAACAGCTCAGCCCGGTCACCGTCCGCAGAACCACAGCCGCCGTTCTCTCGGTGCAATATTTTGCTTTTAGCTTCTGACAACGAATGGCCGCAAATCGATCAAAGGTGAAAGTGACGGTGAACCAGACGGAACAGTCGGTGGCTGCGTAAAGTGGGACGGCGTGGATATTACACTCGGGGATGTACCTCAGAAAACCAAACGCTTCCCAATAAATGATCGGAATCTCCCTCAGTATCAGGTCGAGGACAACGACCAGTAGATCCGCCGTTGCCATGGCCACCAAGTAGAGAGTGACGCCTTTGGAGAGACCGCACTTTCTCCGCGACAGGACCACAATCGTCAACCCGTTCACTGTGAGGACGTAAATAAACACAAACATGACAGCGGGCTTGGAGCAACGTCAGCAGATTCACAGAGAGTTAAATCAAATGTAGAATCCTCTTCTTGGATTGAGAGTTGGAGGTGGTTGTACCCGACACCGGGGTTGTCTGCTGGAGACGAGGATTGTAGATCAATGAAATCAACCATCAACTGGAAAATAACGTCATCAGCTCGACCAACAGACAAAATGAGAACCTGTTGTCCCGTGGTCCAGTAAAGATGCCTGACGAGAGAACAATTCATTACGTGTTCCAGTTCATAATGATCAAAGTGCCTCACGATCTGAGCTTCGGATGAGGCAGAGGTAATGCATTGATCTAGTCACTATGCGGAATCAGCCGATGTTCCTGATCTTCATCTTTGCTCAGTGCTCTGTGCGAACGTCGCTTCATCATTTTGTGGTGGACCCCGCACACGGACCGTCTATGTATGATACCTTCCTCAACTCTGTAAGTGAGGACGTTCCTCTTTATTACCAGGAACACGTAATGAACAGTACACCAACCATACTTCTTTATGTTGACCCCATGACCACAGTTTCTCACCTGTTTGTTGGTCGGTTAGACGGACAGGGTCTTACCTGGAACAGAAACAGGAGCGAGGATGGGATAATATACGGGCTGAAGTGTCCAGAGTAAATAACTGATCCGGATGTCTACTGTCATCCAAGAAGAATCCGAAAAAATGCTGGCAGCATATGGGAAGACACCCTTCCCCATCGCTATAACATCCCACTCTCCTGTTACCTGATCCCGAGCCATTCCAATAACACCTCATCCCACTCTTCCGATATTTCAATCGGACACTGTGAGACTTGATTGAAAACAACATGTTTTATAAGCAGTCGGGTAACCCCTCGTGGCACAGTCGAGGTCCGTGCAGACTGACGTTATTTACACTGACTAAACAAACATCTCCGGTTAACCCCTTTGTATCCGGAAGGCTGGAGCAACACGTAAAATGACCGAGACAATGGGGTGAGGATGTCTGGGATTTATGCTCACCCACTGCGGACATTCACTTTTCTTCTCCCTCCTATTGGGCGGAAGTCTGAAAGCTCGAACCTCCAAGCTTAAGGACAGCTTCTATTCCGTTGAAATAAGGCTATTCAACGGTCCCCCAGTACAATAATATTGCCTCTCCACCTCATAATCTAACCTCGTTATGACCCTGTGCCATCATCTACAGCAACGTTATTCAGTTTTCCAATGTGCCTCCGTACATATGACAATAATAAACCAATTTACCAATTCACCAGTTCCAGTGAGATGGACCGATATGGTCAGGGAGCTGTCTGCAGGGCTGATGAATCCTGACGTGTGATCAGCAATTCTATTGACCTTGAACAGCTCAACGCCATGTTTTGCATCAACTGCTAACCTACAGATGGTTGTAGGTTCAGTGATAAAGAGCGTCGGTGTGACATGGTGCGAAATGCTCTGTGAATAACGGTATTCTTGCATCCAGACAGATATACACCCAACCCCAGATCAAAAAACTATTATTTTAATAAACACAAATGATTACCAAGGAGAATTGAACTGCCTCCGAGGGCTGAGGTGAAAACAAATCATCGGACACCACAGATTTATTCAATATATATTGTGTACAAATTAAACAAGCAAATCTGTACTGTCTCTCAAAGTCAAATCGAAGTCGAGGTATTGTCACGCGAACAAGTTCGTGGTTGCACAGGTGTAATGATGAACAGATTTTCAGCAACATCACAGCCATACAGCATGATATAAGCAGTATTCACAAGAAAGCCAGACATTAGAAAGCGTACACATTGTTTACAGGAAATAAAACAATTAGAAAAAAGAAAAGAAAGAACACTTTTTGTTTCCAGGCTGCAGTGAGGTGAACAGGAATCATTCAGGGATGCCAAAGCCCGATTTATACACACCACAGATTTATTAAAGATATGTTGTGTATAAATAAGACAATAGAATCTGTGCATGATTGGTGTTCTTTAAACATGATGTGCTTCTCTATCTATTGGAATAATTGCATTGTACTGTGTAAAGAGGTCTGCTTTATTTAATGTTTTACTTTTGTGACTGTCGTTTATTGTCCATGTGTCGGTTTGATATAGCTCAGGACAAACTTTAATACGTATTCATTTAATGGTTAAATCTCATGCCAAAATACATTACGGATTTACATGACCCTGCCAGAGACGGGACAACGCTCGATCTCCTCTCGAGAAATGAGGCTGGGTAAATGGATGACATGTCAGTGGGGGAGCACTTTGGGCCCAGAGGTTAGGGCAGGTCCACACATCAAAGACCCAAACTTGAACAAGACTAACTTTCATGACATGTTGGAGTAGGTTGTGCAGGTGAAATTGGCATCAATATCGGTACAGACTTAGTGCACCATACGGCCTGTTCCTGTACTACACTGATCTGTGATCTGTAAACTATAACGCTGACATCGCCACAAAATACAATCGTTGTTAGGACCCATTGACCTCCCGAAACAAACAGGACGCCGGTGACCGGTGAAACATCCAAAAATGATCCAATAACTCTGCATCACAATCACTCAATGAGACATCTGGCATTTTAGAATTATTAAAATAAAGCCACAGAGAGGACAATTTAAAACGAACATAACATAATATGGCTGGGCTGATCCAGACAACAACACAAAACAATTCGTCGGTGCAGAAAGAAAACAGGACGATTCAGCATGCCGAAGTAACACAAGATCCAGCCCCTGACATCTCGTCAAATACATAAACCTCCCAGGAATAAAGTCCTAACTTGTCCATCTCTAACAATTCCTGACAACATCCTTGGAAATTTTGTCTACATTCTTTCCAGTTTAGTAAAATCTTCCCCACTGAAGGGTGAACAAAACTGAACACAATACTTCAAGTGCGGCCTTACCATGGTCCGGTACAACAGCGCCATAACCTCCCAACTTTATTACTCAATCCCCTGACTTATGAAGGCCAGGTGCCAAAAGATCTCTTCATCACCCTGTCTTCCTGTGACTCCACAGTCTGCGAAACATGTACTTGCACTCCAAGGTCCCACTGTACTTCCAAACTCTCCAGGGCTCTGCCGTTCACCGTGGATATCTGACTTGGATTCGACTTTCCAAATGCAACGCTTTGCATTTATCCGATTAAGCTCCATTTGCCATTTTCCTTCTCACTTACTCAGCTGATGAAGGTCCTCCTGTAATTTTCGATAACCTTCTTCATTGTCCACTCTTCCTCCTAATTTCGTGTCATGTTCAGACTTGGTAACCATGCCTTGCACATTTTTATGCAAATCGTCGCAATAGATGTCACACAGCAATGGGCTGAGTATCGGCCCTGAGGGACATCATTTGTCACTGGCCTCAAGTCTGACAAACGACCTTCCACCGTCACCCGCTTCTTTACACCATCAAGCGAATTGTGCATCCAATTATCCAGTTCTGTCTGCATTCCATGCGATCTAACCTTCCACAGCAGCCTGCCATGTGGAACCTCATCAAAGGCCTTACTGAAGTCCAAATAAACCACGTCCTGCCGCCCTGCCCTCATCGACTTCCTTGGACACATTATCAAAACCTCAATCAAGTTCTTAAGACATGATCTCTTGTGCAGAAAGCTGTGCTAATTGTCCCTAATCAGCCTCTTTCTTCCCACATGTATGAATGTCTTATCACTCAGAATCCTCTCCAGTAATGTACCTAGCACATATGTTCAGCTTACTAGTCTATAGATCCGAAACTTTTCTTTGCCGCCCTTCTTAAATAAAGACACAACTTTCGCCAGCCGCTATTCTAACGGCATCTCACATGTGGTTAACGATGATGCAAATATCTCAGCCAGTGCTCCCGCAATTTCTTATCTTGCCTCCCACAGTGTTCTTGGATATATCTAGTGAGGCCCTGGCGGTTTTCTACCTTCATACTTCTTAATTCATTCAGCTCATCCTCTACTGTAATGTGGACTATCCCAAGGCCTCCCTATTTACTTCTCCTCGTTCCGAAGTCTTCATGTCTTTATCCACGTTAAGAAAAAGAAGATAAATATTCACTAAGGACCACACCGTTCTCCTGGCGGGTCCACACAACGATGTCCACTTTGGTCTTTGAGGTGCCCTATTCTCTCTCGAGTTACTTGTTTTTCCTCAGCAGACCAGTAAGATTTTCTTGGAGCGTTCCAAATCTTCTCTGCCAAAGCTCTCTAGCCACATTTTACTCTCCTGATTTCGTTCTTGAGTACACTCCTGCATCCACCTTACTCCTCCTGCGATTCGCTTGATCCCAGATGCCTGTACTTGAACCATGCCTCCTTCTTTTTCCTGACCAAGGCCTCAATATCCCTCGTCAGCCAGGATTCAACACGGCTTGCATGAACATGCAGACGTTGAACTTTCAGTATTTCACATTTGGAAGCCTCTCACATCCCTGCAGAAATTTGGCCCGCAACCAACCGGCTCGATTCATCCTTTGCAAGCTCCTGTCTAAATCAACCAAAGTTCGTCTTGCCCCAATTTAGAACTTGCTGGGGCCAAGATCTGACCCTTTACATAACGCATTTATAACTAATTGAATTATGTTTACTGGAGACAAAATGCTCCCCCACTGTCACCTCATCGAACTGCCCTGCCCTATTACCCACGAATAAGATGAACGTTTTCCTCTCCCTCTAGTGCCATCTATGTATTGCTCAAAGAAACTTTTTTGAACGCACGTAACAAATTCCACCCCATCTGAGCCCTTAGCACCGTCGCGGTCACAATCTATATTCGTAAAATTAAAGTGCTCGACTGTGACGAACCTGCTGTTCTTGCAGCTCTGCACAAGCTCCCTGCATGTTTGTCATTTAATTTCCGTTGACTGTTTGGGGACGTTTAGCGCAATCCCAGCAATGTGATCATCCCCTTCTTATTTCTCAGCTCCAACTATAAGACCTCACTGGATGATCCTTCAGTATTTTCATCTCTGACTACTGCCATGCCATTCCCCTTATTGAAAGATTTATCTCCCACTCCTCTTTCCTCTGCCTCTGTACCACCTAAAGTACCTGTGCCCCAGAACGTTCAGCTGCCAGTCCTGTCCCTCCCTTCGCCAGGTTTCTGTAATGACAATAATATCCTAGTCCTACGTGGCGGTACAAGCCACAAGTTCATCCACCTGACCTGTCCGACCCCTCGCATTGAAATGCATGCAATTTAATCCCATTGTCTTTCCTCGCTCCCTGCCAGTCATGCCCATTCACCTTGCCGTCACTGACTTCTGCATCGCTCTCCAGCAACTCATGTGCCTCCTCGATGCTCGGCATCCCACCCCCGCTCAAACTTGTTTAAGCCCACCCTCGTAGCACCAGCAAATCTGCCTGCGACATACGATAGGCAGTCAGTCCTTTTTTCCCAGGGGAGAAATGTCAGCGACTAGTGGGCACAGCATAAACATGAGAGTGGTTCTTGGTATTGTATTGGTTTATTTTTATTGTCGCTTTTACCCAGGTACAGAGAGAAATTGTTTTGCCTTCCATTCTTAAAGATCAATTCGTTACACATTGAGCCAGTACAGGATAAAAAAATAATAACAAAACAAAATGTCACAGCTACAGGGTAGTGTATTTCAGGTCGACAAGGTAGACAATAAGGTGCAGGGTCATGCCAATGTGGATTATGCGGTCCAGAAAACATCTCGTCGTACAAGAGAACCGTTCAATATTTTCAAAACAGTGGGATGGAAGCTGTACTTTAACCTGGTGGTATGTGCCCTCATGCCTCTGTGTCTTCTGCCTGATTGGAGAGGGGAGAAGTGAGAATGTACCGGGTGGGTGGGTTATTGATTCTGCTGGCTGCTTCACCAGGGCAGCGATATGTATAGACAATGTTCATGAAGGAGAGTCTGGTTTCCGTGATGTGCTGGGCTGTGTCTACAACTCTCTGCAGTTTCTTGCGGTCCCCGGAAGAGAAGTTGCCTTTCCAAGCCATAATGCATCTAGATAGGATGCTTCATATAATGCATCGATAAAAGTTGGTGAGTGTCAAAGGGGACATGCCAAATTTCTTTAGCCTCCTAAGTAAGTCGATGCACTGATGAGCTCTCTTTCCGTGGCGTGCATGTGTTTGGACTAGGACAGGTTATGAATGATGTTCACTCCAAGGAAATCGAAGTCTCAACCCTCTCTACCTCAGCACCTTTAAAGAAGACAGATGCATGTACACGGTCCCTTTTTCTGATTTCAAGGACCGGCTTTTTGTTTTGATGACATTGAGGGAAAATTGTTATCATGACACCATGTCACTAAGCTCTCCATCTCTTTCCTGCTCTCCTACTCATCCTTTTTGAGATACTGCCTACTACTGTGGTATCTCCTGCAAACTTGACGATGGAGTTAGAGTGGAATCTATCCACGCAGTCATGAGTATATAGGGTGTAGAGTAGAGGGCTGAGGACGCAGACTTGCGGGGCACCAGTGTTGAGAATAATCGTGCTGGAGGTGTTTAGTTATTTCTTTATTTATTTTTTTATTTCTTTATTTGTCACTGTGCTGTTGCAACGACAACACAACGAGATTATGCTGGCACTCCCTTGCCTGATAAAAAACCAAAACAGTAAATTGATAAGAGCAATTATAACCAGAAAATAAAACAAACATACTTACACAAATATAATAGTAGAAAAAAAGTAAAAAAGACAGTGTACAAATGAACCGTGATAGTAATAATAATGATAATCAGCAGCATATCAATATCAATATATTAAATAACATCGTGATGAGTCCAGCCGGTAGAGGGGGGAAGACCTAGTGTGTGTTTGTATGTATGTATGTATAGGAGGTGTCAGTCCATATTCAACAATTTAACAGCTTTGGGAAAAAACTGTGTTTCAGTCTTGTAGTGTGTTCATGCATTGTCCTGTATCGTCTCCCAGAGGGGAGTAGTTAAAAACGTGATGAGCAGGGTGAGCTGGTTCTCGAATGATGTTTAAAGCCCTGCTCCGACATTGAGCCTGATGGATGTCTTCCATCGCCGGTAACTGAGTTCCAATGATGTTTTGGGTTGTCTTGATGACCCTCTTCAGAGCCTTCTCCTCCTTCCTAGTGCATCTGGCATACCAAGCAGTAATGCTGTATGTCAGGATGTTCTCCACCGCGCACCGGTAGAAGTTCACCAGAATGTTCTGAGATGTCTGGCTTTCCTCAATTTCCTCACAAAATAGAGGCGTTGCTGTGCCTTTCTAATGACAGCTGAGGTGTGTAATGCCCAGGAGAAGTCCTCGGTGATGTATGCACCCAGGAAATTAAAACTGGAGTCTCTCTCCACAGCCTCGCCACCAATGAACACAGGACCAAGATCTATCTTCCTTGACTTCCTGAAATCCACCACAACCTCTTTAGTCTTTTGGGTGTTGAGAATGAGATTGTTGGCAGAACACCAGGCTATCAGCTTTTGCACCTCATCCCTGTATGCCAACTCATTATTGTTCATGATCAGGCCAATGACTGTCATGTCATGTTACTGTCTATCCTCACTGCTTGGGATCTGCTGGTTGGAAAGTCAAGGATCTAGTTGCAGAGGGAGGTGTTGAATCCTCAGTCTTGAAGTTTGGTGGTGAATTTGCTTGGAATTACTGTATCGATGGCGGAGCTGTAGTCAATAAACAATAGCTTAAGGTAGGTGTCTTTACTATCCAGATGCTCCACAGATGAGTTTGGGGCAAGGGAGATGGCGTCCACTGTTGATCTGTTTCGGTGGCAGGCGAATTGCAGTGGGTCGAGTTTTTCCGGGATACCGGAGTTAATCCGTGCAGTAACCAGCCTCTCGAAGCACTTCATGACTGTCGGTGTCAGAGCCACCGGTCGGTAGTTGATCAATAATGTTACCTTGTTTTTCCAAGGTACCGGTATGATAGTGGTCTTCTTAAAACAGGTGGGAATCTCAGATTGATGCAGGGAGATGTTAAATGTGTCTGCGAACACCTCCGACAGCTTATCAGCACAATGTCTTGGGACACTGCCTGGGACACCATGCGGACCACCGGTTCACTCTCTGGAAGACTGATTTTCCGTCCTCGACGGTGACCACGGGTTAAGTTCCATTAGAGGCTGTCGGGGTGGGTAAAGGCAAACCAGACCATTTCTTTTCAAAACATGCATAGGATATGTTCAGTTCATCAGGAAGGGATACGTCGTTGCTGGCAATGCTGTCCGACTGCGGTTTGGAGCCCGATATAATACGTAAGCCCTGCCGCAACTGATGGCTGGTCTTGGATTCTATTTCCAATCGGTATTGTCTCTTTGTAATCCTGATACCTTTACAAGGGTGTTATCTCTATTTCCCGGTGAGGTCAGGATCACCTGATTGGAATGCGGCAGTTCCCGACTTCAGTAAGGAGTGGATCTTCCGGTTCATCCATGGTGTCCGTTTTGGAATACCCGTATCGTCCGTTTTGGTGCACAGTCCAAAACAGACTTGCTGATAAAAGTCCGTGATGGTGGTTGCATACTCATCAAGGCTGGCAGCTGAGTATTTCAACATGCAGCAGTCCGCTGACTCAAAGTAGTCGCGTAGAGGCATCTATTTCCTCAGACCAGCACTGCCGACTTTCTGTGCTGGATTCTCCCGTTTCACTTTCTGTTTGGAAGCAGGGAGGACCACAGCCTGGTGGGCTGATTTACCAAAGTAAGGGCGAGGGGTGGCTAGGAAGGTATCTTTGATGCTTGTATAGCAATGCTCAAAGCTGTTAGTGGGACAGTGGACATGCTGGTTGTGCTTTGGTAAAAAACGCTTGACGTTGACATGAACAAAGTCACCTGCAATAATGAAGATTTTAGGGTATCCTGCTTCAAGGTTGTTGAGCAGAGAGTGCAGTTCATTGAGTGCAGGCTTCATGGCCGTCCGGGGTGGGGTGTGGGGTGCCATCAGGACAGCTGAAGTACACTCCCCTGGCAGGTAGTATGGTAGACACTTCACCGCTGTATATTCCAGGCTGGGTGAGCAGGTGCTCGCCAGGAACGTCACTACAAGAACCACAAGTCATTGATTAAGATGTAGACGTCTCAGAAACTATCTTTGCCCAAAGACGCTGTGCAGTCCATTCGGTGGATTGAGCAGCTCTCCTGTTGTATGAAACAGCAGTCCCTCAGTTCTCTTTGGTAGGTCGGTCCTTGCCTTCAGTTCAGAAACGTTGTTCTCAATTAGCCTGGAAGTTAGCTAGGGTATGCTTGGAGGGGAATGTTGTATCCACGCTGTTTCAGCCTCACCTGGAGAACAGCCCTTTTACTGCGCTTCTGAGGTAAGTGGCTTGCGACAGGTCTGTCCTGGCAGTCCTGGAATGGAGCTATCTGTTAAGTGATTGCTTAAGGACATACATGGAAGACCTGGAGCGGATTCACCTTGATTGGTAGGTAAATGATTTTTTTTTTCTGGCAAAGTAAGTTTTAAAGAAGATGTGCTTTGCAATTGGTTATACACCAGAGAGTGCTAGGTGCTTCGAACATGCTGCCGGTGGACTGTGGAAGCAGATACGGCAGTGATTTTTCAGAGACTCTCCGTGGACATTTGAATGTGCGGGGAATGGAAGGATAAAGACAATGAGATGACAGGTTGTATCAATTTAATTTGTCGAACCCCACTGACCGCGGCTGACCCCTGCTCCCTGTATTCTGACGCCACTTTCTCTCCTCTGGAAGCGGAGGCTGGAAGGGCGGTTGCTGAGTGTAATTAGCAATTGGTTTATTATTGTCACGTGTACCGAGATAGATTGAAAAGCTTTTGTTTGTGCCATCCAGACAGAGCATTCCGCACACAAGGACATCGAGGCAGTACGAAAGGAAAAGCAGCAATAGAATCCAGATTGTAGCGTTCTCGAATCAGAGGGGCACATAGCATGGGAACAGGCCCTTCGGCCCATCTGTATCAAAATGCCCAGTCAGCTTGTACATTTTTCCCGCGTTTGCCCGTATCCATTTCAAACTTTCCTCCAAATGTATCTGTCCAAATGTATTCAGCGATAATCAGGCGACTGCTTCAACCAATTCCTCTTGCAGCTTCATCATACACCAACCGCCATCTGTGTGAAACCGTTTCCTGACAGGTTTTGATGAACTCTTTTACCTCTCACCTTAAACCGGCGCCGTCTTATTGGCAATTCCCCAGACCTGGGGGGGGGGGGACAAAACTGTGTTCATGACAGTTTCAGAGAAAGTGCATGCAGGAAGACACATAAAGCGCAAGGCCAAGAAGATGCAGATTGGAAGTTAATGTTTTAGCGTATGGGTGGTCCGTTCAATAGTCTTAAAACAGCGGAGCGGAATGGAAGCTGTCCTTGAGCCTGGTCGTGCGTGTTATCATGCGTTTGTCATCTCTGCCAGATGGGAGAAGTGAGAAGGGAGAATGTCCGGGGCGGGAAAGGTCCTTGATTTTGTTGGCTGCTTCCCCGAGGCAGCGGGAAGTGTAGCCGGAATCAGTGGAATGGAGGCTGGTATCTGTGATTGTCTGGGCTGCATTGGTAACTGATCTGACCGCTTGCCTGCGGCGGGGACCGAGGTGATGTGGGTGGGGGTCTGCCGCAAGGGGAGAAGTGGCAGTGTGTTAGGAGCGGGGGTGCTGTGTGCTTTTTGGGCCTGGGGTGAAGAAGGACGCAATCACCAGAGTATTTAACGATAATTCACAACTTCAATTAACAGAGCTCTGCCTCCTAACCCCCTTATACCACCCCATCCCCTTCTCTCTCCCCCGTCGCTTCACCAACTCTCGGTACCCTATCCTTCTCCCTCCCCAGCCTTCTCGTTACCCACCGCTTCACTGTAATCCCACTGTCTCCCTTGCTCTCACCATCAACACCTCGCCCCCACTCGCCTCAGTGCTCGATGAATCGCTGGTGTTTCAGCTGGCCGCGATGGGCTTGCCGATGGAGGCCTGTTAGAAGGCAATGTTCAACACGGCCAACAACGGTGTGGACGCCGCAATGAACTTGGTCATATCCCACTTCGAAGAGCCGAATGTGTGTGGAAGGGGAGGAGGGAGGGAGTGACCACTGACTCCATACTTTCCTCTGTACCCAACACACTCCCATTCCCCAGACACTGTCCCTTGCCACTCGACCTTATATCTGACGACTCTCACCCTCTCACCCGGCGCCCAAGACACTCCCTACCCCGGCCCTCTGTCCCAGCACTTACCCCCTTCTACAACATCTCACCTCCCCAGCTACATTCTGCCCCCTCGCCCGGCTGGCTCTCCTTCACTTTGACATTCTCACCCTCGTCAACCACCCTATCCAACCACTCCTACCCGATAAACTTTCCGCCGATAACTACCCGTCGCACACCACTCCCTCCCCTCCCTCCCTCCTCATCCTCTAAACTTCCTCCCCGACCTTTCTTCTCCAACCCAACTCTATACCCCACCCCTGACCCTCCCTCCTTCTTGCCTCACTTCCAAACCTTTCTACTTCCCCTGACGCTCTCTCTGTCGCCCGAGACTCTTTCTTCCCAGCCCCAAGCTCCCTTGCCTGAACCGCTCCTCTCCTCCCGCCCGACTCCCCGGTCTCTATCCGCGCCCATTACCATCTCTGCCTGTGCTTCACCACCAAAGTTCGCTCAGTCCCTGGGGTTACTGGCATCCATTAGACATGGGAGCATAATTAATCTATTCGGCCCATCGAGTCTGCTACGCTACTCGATCATGGCTGGTTCATTTCTCAGTCTCTACCCCATTTTCCTACCTTCACCTGTTAAATTTGATGCCCTTACTAAACTGGAACCTATCAACCACGGCTTTATATACACCCATTAACTTGGCTTCCATGGCCGTGTGAGGCAATGAATTCGACAGATTCACCACTGCTGAATAAATTCCTCTTGATCTCAGTTCCAAAGGTACATCTGTTTATTCTGAGGTCCCAGATCCTTCCACTACTGGGGACATCATGTCTGCGCCCATTATATCCAGGACTTTCAATATTCGGGTTCGCCCTGCCTTCTCCCTCTTCAGAACTTAGTACAGAGTATCACAGGAGAAGGCTATTCGGCCCACAATGGCCGTGCAGACCACGAGATTCTCGATAGAACTCCTCAATCAGTGGGAACTCTTCCGAATAGTTGATCCCTATGTCTCCGATCATGACCTGTTCATGTGCCCCCTAAATGCCTCTCAATCTCCATCATCACCAACACTTCCACTAGCATCACGTTCCAGGCAGCCATCACTCTGAGTTTGGAAACAAACCTACCCTCCACCTAAGTGAAACTTTCCCCTCTCTCCTTAAACCTATGACCTCCAGACTGCATCTGATGAATCTTTTGACAACCTGCTCAGACCCCACTTGGAGTACTGTGCTCATAGTCAGACGCCACTTGGAGTACTGTGCTCAGTTCTGGTCGCCTCACTACAGAAAGGATGTGGAAGTCATAGGAAGGGTGCAGAGGGGATTTACAAGGATGCTGCCTGGAATGCGGAGCATGCCTTATGAAAGCTGGTTGAGGGACGTCGTCCGTTTCTCCTTGGAGAGACGGAGGATG
>NC_067445.1:1115729-1162408 GCF_009764475.1 Pristis pectinata | reverse complement strand
AGGACTGAGAGGAGCTCATAAAATTCTGATGCACACATAGGATGAGCAGTCAGAGGCTTTTTAGTTGAAATGTGAAGCACTGGAGGGTTAGCGTTAGATCGTGACTTAGCGGGCAGTGTGGAAAATTGTCTCTTTAGTGTTCATTGATCTTGTTACTGGAGATTCAGTATCACTGGACAATACAACTTTGATTTAGCCGACGCCTTCATTATCCTGGTCCCGCTCCACTCGCCTTTATTGCGATCCGTGCCTTATTCCAAACTCCATTTCTTAATATGGTAGGATAGGCGTGCAAGGAATTGTAGTCGTGGATGTGAGGGGGGTGAGGGGGATGACCTGTGTTTGTGGGGGGTTTTGGCCTGTGGAGGTATTGGCTTGGGTTTAACGTGGAGTTTAATGGGGTTGTGGGATGTTAGGATTAGGTATAGAGCTGGGGGTGGTAGTGAATTTCGGAAATTGTGTTTGTGGAGTGTTTTTGATTGTGGGGGTGTGGGCTAGGGTTGCGGGGAGTTGGCGAGTGTTTATCGCTGGGATAACCAGAGTTTGTTGGGGTGGCTGACGAGGTTTTGACGTGGAGTTCGCCAGGATCCTTCGGTTGTGGAACGTTATCATTTGGGGAAGGGGCTGCGGTTGGCGCAGGTGAATTGTGGACGCGGGTAATTGTTTAGGGGAATGTACAGGAGTATATGTGGGATCAGAGGGTGCGCCTAATTGAGGAAACTGTCTGAGAGTTTTGGATATATATAGGGATATCGGGATATATGCAAGATGGTGGTGGTGGTGGGGTGGACGTGTAATGTGCTGTGTCGGGGGCGGCCGGCTAAGACCCGAGTGCAACTGTTTGGGGGGAATATACGGGAGTGTATGTGAAGCGGTGAGTGTTGCCTGGTCTGTGCTGTGGAAAAAGTTGTCTTGGACACTAACATGCAATTATAGGGATTTATGTGGGATTGGGCGTTGGTACATGTGAGCTGGTCTATTGGGGGTGGGTTCTGTATGGCTCAGGGTGTGAAGATGTGGGGAGTGTATGGGAATGTATGGGAGTTTATGTTGGGTGAAGAGAAAGATCCTTTTTGGGATTGGGTCCCCAGTTACAGTCAAATTAATGGGGAACGTGTGACCCTAATCTTTCTAAGCCTAATTTACTTGTCCTGATTGTGTTTTTAAAATTTCTTTTAGCATTTTTTAGACTTGGTTTAGACTATCTGAGGGGTTGGTTTGTAATAACTCAATCCATTTCTTCTCTTTTATACTGGGAGGTTGACCAGTTCAGGTTAGTTTCCAGTCCCAGGATCTCTGAAGACTGGATCCCGTGCTGCTGGAAATGCCTGCTGACAGGTCTGCTCTGGTCGTGCCCTGTAATAATAGTGAGTTGCCTTGTGAGTCTTACCCTCAGGATGTTAGCTGTTTTTCCTCTGTATAAGATGTGGCATTGTTTACACTGTGTTGCAAGGACTAGATTCTGCTGGTCATAGGTTATCCTCTGCTCTTTCTGTGCCCATTTTACTGTCGCTCTGTTGTATTTGCGTTTTGCTGTTTTTAAATGTTTACATGCTCCACAGGTTGTCCCACCATAATTTGGAACTGTGTACAGTTTTGTCCTAACTGATAGGTCTCTTAGAAACTTAGCCATTTTAAAAGCTGACAATTTTGTGTATTCTCCCAGTGAGCTCACCTACCCCTTCAGTTGTTGGAAGTGGGTCTTAATTAGTGTATGTATATTGATGGCCATACTACTGTACCTTGTTATCAATGGTAGCTTGGATGTTGCCCTATTCTGTGGCCTGGGTTTTGTGAGGTCTCTCATGAAATCTTATCTGATGTGTCTGAGTCTGCGTTTACTGTAACTTCTCTGTCGAAGTGCCGTGCATAGGATAGTCGTGGCCTGGTTGAAATCTTCCTCCCTGGTGCAAATGCGGTGGAAGCGGGTCAGTTGTGATTTGACGATGCCCTGAAGGTGTGTTTTGGGTGATTGCTCGCTGTGTGCAGGAGGATACGGGTATCGGTTGGCTCGAAAAAGACTTCGGTCACTAGTTTCCGCCGACATTTTCTGCTGCTTGTTTAAAAACAGTGATGTCTAGAAAATCAACTTACTTTCTACTTGTGATGGCTTTCACTTTAGTGGAGGAGTGATGTGTGTTCAGGATTTGGATGAATTCTTCTAACTCTCAGAATGTGTACAGACACCCCAGATGTCATCTAGGTATCTGTAGGGGCACATGTCTTTGGGGGGGAAATTTTGGGAAGACTGTATCTTCCCACTTTGCCATGTAGATGTTGGCATAGGCTGGGGCAAACTGCCTGTATGCCCCTGTCTGTCTATATATTTGGGTATATGTTTTCAATATCCATGGTGAAAAGTATGGTGTCACGGGGTACTGAAACGGAGTTGACTACTTGGACGAAGTGGTACGTGTCTTTGATGTAACTGGGGTGTTTCTCCGACAGTCAATTGAAGAAGGAGTTAATGTACTCTGCTATCATGTGGGAATCACCTCCACAGTCAGATACATAAGCCCTCACGAAGGCACTTTTCCGCGTACAGTCAAGAATCGGGTGATTGTGTATTTTGGGGAGAATGTAAAACTTTCTCACACGGGATTGTTTCCCCCTCAGGTATTCAAATTGTCTACGCCTACACTTTCGGAGCACCTCTAGAATGTCTTTAATCTCTTGTTGAGTTTCCAAGTACATGGGCTCTGTCAGTTCAGTGTAGTGTTCTGTGTTGTTTAGCTGTCTGTGTGCCTCTAGGAGGTATTCCTGCCTGTCCATGATGACTATACTGCTCCCCTTATCTGCTGGTTTAATGACAATCTCTTTATTTTCCTTAAGTTCTTTCATGGCCGCTCTCTCTTTCCTAGTTAGGTTAGGCTTACCTTTAACCTCGGGGACCTTTCAATCGCTCTGTCAATACCCTGGAGATATTAGAGTCACCAATGATTAGGATAGGTTCATTTTGCCTTAGTCTCCATGCAAATATTCTGAACAAAGGTCTCACTTGTGTACTGACTGCAGAACTCCACAAAGAACAGATACAGATGGATCTGTCTAAAGTCTATAGAAAAATTAAACTAAAAACGACTTCGGTCACTTTGACTCTGGGAGGACTCGCTTCACGCCTCCCTCAGACGGGATACCAAAGAGGAGGCAGATTGCAGCCATACTCTTAAAATTTGAGAGAGAAATGTCAAGAGCTTTCAATGTCCATGGTGAAAAGTATGGTGTCAAGGGGTACTGGAGGAAATTGACTATTTGGAAGAAGATGGAACTGGGGTGTTTCTGTGAGAGTAGATTGAGGAAGGAGTCAATGTATTCTGTTCTCATGTCGGACTAACTTCCACAGTCTGACACGATGTGCCTTCCCGCAGGTAGTTCTCTGGGTCCGGTCCAAGTGTCCGGCTGCTTGTGCATTTTGGGGAGTATGCAAAACTTTCTTGTCCGGGCTTGTGTCCCTGTCAGGTATTCAAATTGTTTATAGTTGAAATACCTATCCCATCTGAGCTCCTCTAGGATGTAGTTAATTTCCTGTTGCGTTTCCAAGTACATGGGATCTGTCAGTTCAGTGTAGTGTTCTGTGTTGTTTAACTGTCTGTGTGCCTCTAGTAGGTATTGCTGCCTGTCTATACTGTTCCCCTTATCAGCTGTAAATTAAATTGATTAATTTTGTTTCACGGAATACTAATGGTTTAAATAATCCAATTAAGTGGAAGAAGATCTTTAAAGTTTTTCATAGACTGAAAGATCAGATTATTTTTGATCAGGAGACACATATTAGGAGAGAGGATAATAAGCGCTTTTGAAGATTTTGGAGGGGTCAGCAGATCCATTCTAACTCACAAGCAAAGATGAAAGGAATATCTATTTTATAGACTCTTCGATTTGAATTGTTCATCATAAAACAATTTCATACCCGAATGGTAGATTTTTATTAATTACTGGCTTAGTTCATAACCAAAAAAGTTGCTATGGTTAATGTGTATACGCCTAATGTTGATCATCCTGAGTTCCTTAAATATTTATTTGCATGTTCTCCTAATTTAAATGAATATACATTGATTATGGGTGGAGATTTAATTGCTGTTTAAACCCTTCGATAGATAGATCTTTGTCGAATCAAGTACTTCCGAACAAATCCACTGACTTTATTAATTCCTTTTTCGTTGATTCCGGAATTTTATAAGTTTGGAGATTTCTACACCCAGATGAGAAAGAGCTTTCACACTTTTCTCATGTCTATCACAACTACTCTAGCATTGATTACTTTTTTTTTAACCGATTTTCGATTAGCTCCATTTGTTATTGACTTCCACTATGATGCAATTGCCTTTTCTGATCATGCAGCATTGAAACTATTAATTAAATTAGGGGACGTACCCTCTGGTGTCAGACAATGACGACTCAATCCTTCTTTACTTCTGGATTTAGACTTTGTTCATTTTATTAAAGAACAGATTTCATTTTTCTTAACGAATTCTACGGAAGACATTTCAGTGGGATATTGTGGGATACTTTTAAAGCTTATATCAGTGGTCAAATTATTTCATGCTCTGCTAGATGGAAGAAACGAACTAATAAGGAATTACGGATATTGACTGATAAGATTAAAGAAAACGATAAAAAAAGTATTCTGATGCTCCAAATTTTGAGCTCTATACAAAGAGAACTGAACCTAAATTGCAACACAGTTTATTATCAACATTTCCAATTGAAAATCAATTACTCAAAACTAGGACTCAGTTTTATATACATGGTGATAAATCTGGTAAATTATTGGCCAACAAACTGAAAGCTGCTTCGACGTAACGTCAGTTTATTGAAGTCAGTAAAAGAGATGGTAATAACACGGTGGACCATGACCAAATTATAAATCTTTCTAGGAATTCTATACTTCTTTATATGTATCAGAGTTTCCTGATTTTACATCAATGCCTGAATTTTTAAGGATTTGACGATTCCGAAATTATCACTCAATGAACGTTTAATATTAGATGTACCCATTTCGTGGGAAGAAATAAATAAAGCAATTTCCTCAAAGAACTAGGGTAAAACACCCGGTCCGGATGGGTATACAGTTGAATTTTTAAAATTCTTTTCTGATCTTCTCTCTCCCTGGTCAGGTGAATTACCACAATCCTTTTATGAAGCAACTATCTCTTTAATTTTTGAAAAAAGATAAAGAGCCTACTGAATATGCATCTTACAGACCTATTTCTTTATTGAATGTTGAGCCCAATTTTTTTCCCAACATATTGGCTTTTAGATTGGAAATGGTACTTCCACAAATTATCTCTGATGGCCAGACAGGATTTATTAAAAATTGCTATTTGCATTTTAATATTGGGAGGCGAATGAATATTGTATATACCCTTTCATCTACAATTCCAGAATATGTTGTTTCACTAGATGCCGTGGAGGCGTTTGATAGAGTCGAATGGGAATATTTATCCAACATGCTGGAGAAATTTAAGTTTAGCCCAAATTTTATATCCGCGATTAAATTGATATACCATGCACCTTTGGCTCAAGTCTTAAAAATAATCAGAGATCCCCCTTTTTAAGGCTTTTTCGAGGCACGAGACCTTTAAGTCCTTTATTATTTGATATTGCCTTGGAACCTTGGAAATTGCCTTTCGGGACCCTTCTAACATATGTGGTATCACTCGTGGAAAGGGGATTCATGAGATATCACTATATGCAGATGACCTGTTACTTTGTATCTCTAACCCTGAGAAATCCGTCCCGGCAGCATTATCACTGCTGGCTCAGTTTAGTGTTTTCTCCGGTTATAGATTAAATCTTAATAAAAGAGAGATTTTTTCATTAAATATGCAAGTCCCAATTTGTAGACAATTACCATTGAGATTAGTGATTGATTATATTACGTATTTGGGTGTTATCATTATCAAGAACCACAAGGACTTATTCAAAGTTACCTTTTCCCTTAATCGATCATGTCAAGCAATTGTTTACTAAATGGTCCCCATTGTCTCTATCATTGATTGGTCGAATTAATGTGGTTAAGATGAATATTATACCTATTTTCTTGTACTTATTTCAGGCGGTTTCAATTTTATCCCTAAATCCTTTTTCGGTACTATTGATTCTAAAATGTTTTCATATATATGGCAAAATAAAAACCAGAGGTTAAGTAAGAAATGTCCACAAAAGTTAAAAAAAGAGGATGGCGGTATGGCTTTGCCTAACTTTAGATTTTACTATTGGGTAATTAACATTAGATATTGTACACAAGATTTAGTGGAGCCTCGCACCCTTTTGCACTTACTAAATTGAGTAAGCAAATGATGAACCCAATAATTAAACGTACAATACGAATGTGGTTTCAATTTCGTAAATTTTTTGGATTGAATAAATTCATTTTATCAAGTCCTAGCCAATCCATTGTTTTTTTTTCTTTCAACCATACAGAATTGATTTAGTTTTTTCTTTATGGAAAATGAATGGAATAACATGTTTTCGTGATCTGTTCATTGATAACTGATTTGTTTTGTCTTCTGAACAGTTGTGTAATACGTAGATCACATTTTTTCGATATTTAAAGTTGAGACATTTTTAAAAGTTATTTTATCTACGTTTCCGATACCACATAAAATTGAAGTTAGAGAAAAAATAGGTTTTAATCCTTATCAGAAGGGCTTGATAGCAATAATTTATGATTTGATTCTGTAAATACGTTTAGAGACACTTGATAAAATTAAGGATGAATGGGAAAGAGAACTTCAGATACTTTTACCTAGAGAGACATGGAGGAAAATTCTCCAATTAGTTAATACATCCTCAATGTGTGCGAAACATTCTTTCATACAGTTTAAGATGCTTCACGGGACCCATATGTCTAAGGACAAGTTAACCCGTTTTTATCACGATATAAATCCCATATGTGACGATTGTAATTCGGAGGTGGCTTCCCTGACACATACGTTTTGGTCCTGCCGTCTTTTGAAAAAATATTGGAAAGACATTTTTAATGTTAGTTCAACTGCATTGAATATTGGTTTACAACATCACCCTATTACAGCAATATTTGGGGTACTAATGATGGATTCTGGTCATTTATCCGCTTCTGCTTGTCATATGAATAATTCTTTTTATTCTTTTTATATAATCAAATTTCTTTCCAAATTGTTTTGTATCTTTCTCACTTAGTAAGAGAATGGGAGGTAAAGATTAAATATTTGACTCCCTGTGAATGCATATATTAACTGTTATTATTGTTATCCCGATCTCCTCGCCCCATATATATAATCACTGTTATGTATATCAATTTGAAGTTAATTTGAATATTAATAAAACAGATTGAAAAAATAAAGAAAGTAAAATTGCAAAGATAAAGGGCTCCATAACAGATCCCTGTGGAACACCACTGGTCACCGACCTCCAGGCAGAATACGCTCCATCTACCAGCACAATCTGTCTTCTCTGGGCGAGCCAATTCTGAATTCACAATGCCAAGATTCCCTGGATCCCTGCCTACTGACTTTCTGAATAAGCCTTCCATGAGGAACCTTCTAAAATCCATGTACACCACATACACTGCTCTCCTTCGATTGGAGGATTGGGGTTTGAGGAGATGTGGTATGTCATCAAAGGGTCTTGTGTAATGTCTATAGATGTACGAGGATGCATTCTGACTGTTTGCTGGTCCGGAGGCTCCAATGCACAGTGTTAAAAGAAGGCTGCATAAGGTTGCGGATTCAGACAGCTCCATCACTGGAATAACAACACCCCACCCCACTATCGAGGACACCTTCAAGAGGCGGGTGTCTCAAGAACGCGGAATCCATCACTGAGGGAGCCTCACCATCCGCGAAATGGCGTTTTCGTTACTACCATCAGAGAGTATGAAGACCCTCACTCGACGATCCAGGAACGGCTGCTTGCCCGAGACCATCAGATTTCTGAACAGTCCATGAACACTACCTGATTGTTGCTTGTTTTGTACTAATATATTTATTTAATAGACTCTTGCAGTTTTGTGCCTTTGCACTGTGCAGCTGCGGTAAAACAACACATTTAACTGCAAAAAACCGGTGATAATAAATTGATTCTTATTGTGAAGATTCGTGCGATGCACTGCGACTTGTCCTCTCGGTATTCAGAAGTGGCTTGCCCACAGAACACAGAGGGTACTGATCAGTGGTATTTAATCTGGTTCCAGTTCTGTTACTATTGGTGTTCCCCAGGGACCGTACTGGAACCTCCGCTGTTTGTGATATTTCAAAATAACCTGGCTGAAAATGTGGATGGGTGAGTTAGTAAGTTCGCAGACGATGCAAAGATTGGTGGTGTTGCGGATTGCGTTAAAGATTGACAAAGGGTACAGTGGGATAGATGTCAGTTGCAGATATGGGCGGAGAATTGGCAGATGGAGTTTAATCCGGCCACATGATCGGTGTTGTACTTTTGGAGATCAAGTAGAAAGTGACCGTGAACTGTTAATGGTAAGAACCTCAACAGTGTTGATGGAGAGAGGGAATTGTGGTGGTATCCGTACCTTTCTGAAAGTGGCTGCGCAGGTAGATAGGTCGATAAATAAGGAGTATCGCATTTTTGCCTCTATTAGGCAAGGCACTGAGTACAAGAGTCGGGAAGTTACCTCGCTGCTGTTTGAAACTCTGCTCAGGCCACATCTGGAGTATGGCATTCAGTTCTGATCGCCCCGTTATAGAAAGGATGTGTCGTCTTGGAAGAGGGAGCCGAGGTACCAGGATGCTGCGTGGATTCTATGGCAAGTGCTATTGGGAGAAGTTTGACAAACTTGGGTAGTTTTATCTGGAGCGTCGGAGGTTGAGGGGACAGTTCATACGATTACGAGAGGCACATATAGAGTCAAGAGCCGGTATCTTTTTCCCAGGGAAGAGATGTCTGATACCAGAGTAAATGCATTTAAGGTGAGAGGGGACAAATTCAAAGGAGGTTCTTATACACAGCGGGTGCTGGGCGCATGGATTGCGCTGTCAGATGTGGCGGTGGAGGTTAATACGGTTGGGAACATGGATGTCCACGGAATGGGGGATTACGGACATTGTGTCGGCAGAAATAGTTTAGTTAAGCATTTAAAAACTTGTTTATTTGGACGGCACAATATCTTGTGCCGAAGGGCCTGTTCCTGTGCTGTACCTTGTTTTTTTTTTTAACCCAGTTCTTTGGATCTGTGAATTCAAACCTAAAACAGCGTAAAGTGTTTCTGCCGAGAAGAACCGACTTCGGATAATTAAACGACAATTAAGGTCTGGTTTATTGTCAGAAGCACAAGTACACGAACGCACAGGTGCAATTAAAAAGGTACTTGCAGCGGCATCACAGGCAAATCGCGTTCTATAAGCTGCATTCTCAAGTGAAACAAATTAAACATAAACTATACACAATTTATGCAAGAACTGAAACTCATTTAGAACAAAACAAATTCAGAGAGCTGAGACGTTATTCCTTCCAGTTCACAGTTCCCGCCCTGATTCTGCCTGTTTCCCCCTAGTGTGTTTGGAGTGGGAGAGACGGAGTTGGTTCATGGGGGGGGGGCGGGGGTGGGGAGCGGCGCGGATTTCTCAGCTCCTCTCCGCGATGAGCGCATCTCACAATGAGACTGAGCGGAGATTTCATCACCTCCTTCGGCTGCTCCCTGAACTTAGTCTGGGTCACCGCGTAAAGAGCCGTGTTTGTGCAACAGCTCAGGAGCTGCAGCATTGCGCTCAGTTCCGTCATGATGCCAGGGGGAGAGCTCGCAGCAGAACAAATGTAAAAGAATCGTAACCACAAAAAAATCACCGTAAACAGCGCCCATAACAGGATGAAATTCCCCGACACAACCAACAGTAAAATGAGGGATTTCCTGCGACTCTGCATCTCCATGCCTCTGGGACTCTCCCCACTGTTGGGACTCCGGAGTCTTCTGCGGGCTCTGCTCGCCACTAAAACGTGTCTGATGGTCAAAGCATTGAGCAGGAAAATGAGGACAAATGGGATCGCAGGTGTGAGGATGTAATGGAGGAACTCGACTGCGGCCCAGACCACTGAGGACATAACACCGCTTCTTGCCCAGCAAAACCAAGGCATATTAGACAACGGGTAGAATCCTGCGAACATGAAATACCAGAACATGTTCTTTGAACAGCTCAGCACGGTCACGGTCCCCAGAACAACAGCCGCCGATCTCCCGGTGCAATATTTCGTTTTCGGCTTCTGACAACGAATGGCCACAAAGAGATCAAAGGTGAAAGCGACGGTGAACCAGACAGAACAATCGGTTGCTACGTAAAGCAGGACGGCGTGGATATTACACACGCGGATGTGCCTTAGGAAACCAAACGCTTCCCAATAAATTATCGGAATCTGCCTCAGAATCAGGTCGAGGACAACGACCAAAAGATCCGCTGTTACCATGGCCACCAGGTAGCGAGTGATGCCTTTGGAGAGACCGCACTTTCCCCGCAACAGGACCACAATCGTCAGCACGTTCACTGTGAGGGGGGAAATAAACACACACATGACAGCGGGCTTAGAGCAACGTCAGCAGATTCACAGAGAGGGAAATCAAATGTAGAAACCTGTTCTTGGATTCAGAGTTGGAGGTGGTTGTAACCGACACCCGGGCTGTCTGCTGGAGACAGGGATATAGATCAGTGAAATCAACTAGTAACTGGAAAATAAAGGCATCACCTTGACCAATAGACATGTGAGAAGCGGTGGTTCCGTGGTCTGGTAAGATGCCTGAGGAGTAAACAATTCATTACGTGTTCCAGTTAATAAAGATCAAAGTTCTCAGTATCTGAGCTTCGGTTGAGGGAGAGGTGATATATTGACCTGCCAGTATGCGGAATCAGCCGATGCTCCGGATCCTAATCATTGCTTAGTGCTCTGTGAGAGCGTCGCTGATCATTTTGTGGTGACCAAGGGTCAGTATGGGATGGAGACCTGATCACTCTTCCTTCTCTTTATGCAGCGACTTTATGTTAGTTGTGGGTGAATCAGCACAGGGTTCTCCCTCGATTTATTATCCTGTGATCCAGAGTCAGGGTGGCGGGGCCGCCACCTACTTCTGGTTGGGAACACGGCGCAGCCACATTGGAGATTTTGGTGAAATTTGCTCAGCTCCCCGGCGGAGCAGTCTGATACAGACGCACGGAGATCCCGACAAGGGGACGGAGGCGGTGAGAAACCACCAGAGGTTTCATATTGAAATTCGACCATGATTAATGCAACAATATCAGTTTACTGATTGCCGCAGAGAGTTTCGACAGCTCGGCATCACCAGGCAGGGCAGCAGCGAGGAGAGCATGAATTACAGGAACGGCAGTGCAGAGCGCAGTGGTTTATCGAACAAATAAATATAGTTGGGGACGTTTCAGGAATATTAGAAGATAGCATCGAGAAACGAAGGATAAATAACTCGGAGATATACTCCATTCAACGAGTTGATCCCCACACACGGCCCAGGTCTATGTGTGGCATCTTCCTCAAGCGGAGCTCACTTAGTGAGAACGTTCCGCTTTATTAAACGGAACAAGTAATGAACAGTCCACCCACGAGACCGCTTTCCGGGACCCAGTAACCACCGCTTCTCACCAGTTTGTTGGTCGAGGCGTTGGTAGGGATTTACCTGGAACAGAAACAAGAGCGAGGATGGGATAATAGACGGGCTGAATAGTCCGGATTAAATATATGATCCGATCTCCTACAGTTATCCAAGGTAAATCCGAAAAAAATTATGCCAGCATTTTGGAATACACCCCGCTCCATCAGTGTAACATCCCACTGTCCTGATTCAAGATCTCGACCCATTCCTGTAACTTCTCACTCCACTGTTCCCAGATTCCAATTGGTGACAAGAAATTCACACTCTACTCTTCACATATTCCATCCGTTCATGTAACATCTCACATTATTGTTCGCAGCTTCCCCAATTATCTTCTTCCTCTGTGTAGCTGCTACTCACGGTCAGTTACGGAGGCG
Source organism: Pristis pectinata (assembly GCF_009764475.1). NCBI lineage: Eukaryota > Metazoa > Chordata > Chondrichthyes > Rhinopristiformes > Pristidae > Pristis > Pristis pectinata. The sequence goes on along the minus strand of NC_067445.1, from coordinate 1,150,441 downwards.
CTGCTCCCACTGACACTGTGAGACTTAATCGAAAGGAACAGGTTTTAAAAGCAGTGGGGAAATCCCTGGTGACACCATCGGGCTCCGTGCAGACTGACGTTAGTTACAGTCACTGAACAAATATCTGCGGTTAACCCCTTTGTATCCGGACGGCTGGAAATACACGTAAAATGACCGAGGCAAAAGCGTGCTGCTCTCCAGGATTTATACACACCCACCCGAGACATGCACTCTTCTCCCACTCCGATCGGTCAGAAGATACAAATGCCTGAAATCACGTACCACCGTGCTCCAGGACAGCTTCTATCCCACTGTTATAAGACTATTGAACGGTTTGGAATGACTCTCCACATTAGAATCGACCTCGTAATGACCTTCCACCGCGTTGTCTGTCTGCACTGCACTTTCTCTGTAACTGTAACACTTTGTTCTGCATAAAGTTATCGTTTTGCCTTGTACTACCTCAAAGTACCTGTTGTAATGAATTGATCTGGATGAACTGTGTGGAAGACATTTTTTTTCACTCTATAGTGGTAGAATGTGACAATAATAATCCAAATTAGTACTGTTCAGTGAGATGGGCCAATAGGATCTGGGATCTCTCTGAAGTGTCAAAGGTGTACGGACGTGTGATCCAGAATTCTATGGACTTTGAACAATTCCCTCAAAGTGAAAGATCCAGATGAATCCTTTCTATGGATGAGAGGATGGAGATAGAAACACGGGAACTTTGATTCATTTAATTTGACATCAGTGCGAGGGCGATGGCTGGACTGGATGATTCAGACTCTGTGCAGAGACACTTTGGGAATTATGCGGGGTCAAATTGTTTTATTTATGACATGGATTTGGGACTAATTCTATGTAAAAATCCGACCAATCAGATCCCGTTTAAAAGCCCTTCCACTCACCTTAAACCGATGACATCTTGTTTCTGATACACTTACAGGCGAACAAATATTTTCGAGATCATTCCTGTCTGTACTTCTCACAATCTCGGAGATTTCTTTCATATGATATCTCAGGTATAACAAGCCCAGACTATCCAATATGCTGTGACCAGCATTACACACACTGTTCTCAATGCAGGTTGCACCTTCACGTTCCATCTTATATTCCATGACCAGACCCAGGAAGGCTGGCATGCCGCATGCCTTCCTCACCACCCTAACAACACTGCAGCCACTTCAGGGAGGTCTGAACTTGCGCCCTAATATCGCTCTGCACTTCAGCACTGTTATCGGTCTTGCCATTCACAATGTATCGTCTCTTTACATTTGATCTCCTAAAGCGCTACACTTCGCATTTGGCAGGTTGAAACTCAATCATCCTTTTCTCCGCCCTGATCGGCAACTGATCTATACCTCGCTGTGTCCTTTGGCAATCTTATACACGATCCACAACACCACCAAACATTGTATAGTTTGCGAACGTACTAACTCACGTATCCACAGTTTCATCCAGGATATTTTGAATTATGATAAACAGTATATGGCTCACTGCGGATCCCTGTGGAAGGCCACTTGTTAATGTACTCCAGACAGAATAAGTCCCATCGACAACTTCCCTCTGTCTTCTACGGTCAGGCTAATTCTGAACACAAACGGCCATGTAACTGTGCATGGCGCGCGTCGTAATCTTCAAGGTGAACCTACCATGAGGGACATAGTAAGACGTCTTACTAAAATCTATGCAGATAAGATCAACATCCTACGTTCATTAACGAAATTCGTCACCTCCTCCAATATCTCAATCAACTTAGTAGAAATGTCTTGCCGCGCACAGAGGCACGCTATCTGTCACTAATTAGGCCACGGTTTTCCAAATTGCTCATAAGTCCCATCCCTAAGAATCCTCTCCAATCACTTTACTCCCACTGATGTGAGACACGACGGTCTTTAGATTCCAGCAATATCCCTATTTCGCTTCTTGACTGACGGAAAAACATCTGTTCGTCGCCATTCGTCATGCACCTCCTGGTGAGGACTCGAAGATTTTGATCAAAGCCTCTTCAATCTTATCTCTTGCCTCTGTCAACAACATGGGGTTTATCGCAATCAGGCTCTGGGGACTTATTTCCTCCAGCAGTTGATATTTTCAGGCTCCGATAAACACTCTGAGTGTCTGGATGATCTCCGCCTCTCGTAACCTGAGACATTTCTATCAGATGCCCTTCACCCTCCAACGCTCCAGATAAAACATTCTCCACCCTCTAATTGTCGTTGTTACTCTCCAATCCAGGCAACACTCTGGCCAGCATCTTCCGCACCATCTCTAAAGCTGCCACATTGATCTTATGGTGTGACCACCAGAACTGCACGCTGTACTTAAATGCGACACAACTGATGTCTTAAACAGCAGCAACATGTCTTTCCAACATTTTTACTCACCGCCCAAACCGATGAAGGTAAACATGCCGGACGCCTTCTTCAGCACCCTGTCTGCTTGCGTGGCCACTTTCAGGTAACTATTCCCTTGAAACACAAAATCCCCCTGTATATTAGTGCTGGTATGGTTCTGGACATGAACTGTGCACTTTCCCCTTGCACTTGAGCTCCGAAAGTGCAACACCTCACACTTAACCGGATTAAACCTCATCCGCAATTTCTCCGCCTTTATCTGCAACTGACCTGTATCCCGTGTTTTCTTTTACAGCCGTCTGCACTGCCCACAACGCCACCAATCATTGTGTAATGTGTAAAATTTCTGTCCCACCCATTTACCTTTTCATCTGAGTCCTTCAGATATGTCAAAAAGAACGGAGAACCGTCCACTTATCCCCGAGCAACACAATTGATTGTGGAACTTTGGGGAAAGGAGGAGGGAAGGTGGGAAGAGAGTTGAAGGGAGAGAGAGAGATTGAGTGAGGAGCGGTGTTGAGATGAACGGAATGCGAGAGTCATGAAGCCATAGAATAATACAGCAGAAAAACAGGCCCTTCTGCTTAAATGTTCCAAACACATCACAACACCCTGCCTGCTGATGTCAGTTGTCTGCGTTCACCCCATAAACCTGCAAACTCTTCCCATGTCCAAATTGCTCTTAAATGTTACAATTGTGTCCGCCTCAGCAACGTCATCGGCAGCTCATTCCAGGTACTCCTTACCCACTGTTTAAAGAGGTTAATTGTCAGGTCTCTTTCAAAGCAATCTTGTGCCTGTGCCCTCTAGTTTTGGACTCCCCAACCCTGGGAAAAGGCTATGACCGCCCAACTCATCCATACCCTTCATGTGTTTATCAAATTGTATCAGTTCACCCCTCATTCCCCTGCTCTCCAGGGAATAAAGAGACATCGTGACATCATCTCCCTGTGACTCAGGCCCACAAGTCCAGACAGTGTCCTCGTAATTCTCTTCTGCACCATGTCCAGCTTCATAGTGTCTTTCCTGTAACAGGGTGACAACAACTGTCCACAATATTCCAAGTGTGGCCTCACCAACAACTGGAACATAACGTCCCTGTTCCTGAACTAGATGCCCTGACTGAAGAAGGCGAGCAAGCTAACAGCCTTCTTCATCATCCTGTTCCTGGTGTAGCCGCTTTTAGCCAACTGTGCACTTGTATTCCCAGATCCCTCATTTTTACAACATACTTCTTGGCTCTGCTTTTCACTGTTTATCATTGCAACCTGCCTCACTTTCAACAAGACGTCCGAATTAAGTATGATCAGCAACGTTTCTAATCAGTCCATGTACATTCAGTTCCAAAATATTTACATACATAATGACTAACAGACGTCCCAACACAGACCTCTGGATCACCCCACTGATGATGAAGAAGGCTGTTAGCTTGCTAGCCTTCTTCAGTCAGGGCATCTAGTTCAGGAACAGGGACGTTATGTTCCAGTTGTTGGTGAGGCCACACTTGGAATATTGTGGACAGTTGTTGTCACCCTGTTACAGGAAAGACACTATGAAGCTGGACATGGTGCAGAAGAGAATTACGAGGACACTGTCTGGACTTGTGGGCCTGAGTCACAGGGAGATGATGTCACGATGTCTCTTTATTCCCTGGAGAGCAGGGGAATGAGGGGTGAACTGATACAATTTGATAAACACATGAAGGGTATGGATGAGTTGGGCGGTCATAGCCTTTTCCCAGGGTTGGGGAGTCCAAAACTAGAGGGCACAGGCACAAGATTGCTTTGAAAGAGACCTGACAATTAACCTCTAGTCGGAGTAACTAACTTAAACAATCACTCTCTGCTTCTTATAATCGAGCTAATTGTGAACGCGCCTCGGTAGCTCCCCCTCTAGTCGGAGTAACTAACTTAAACAATCACTCTCTGCTTCTTGTAATCGAGCTAATTGTGAACGCGCCTCGGTAGCTCCCCCTTATCCCATGAGACTAACATTCCAGATCATGCTACTGCCCGGAACATTGTCAATGGTGTTTCTAAAGTCCATATCGACATCATCCACTGCCCTACCTTCCTCTATTCCCTTGGTTACCTCTTCGAAAAAGTCCAAAATATTCGTCAGACGTGATCTCCCAAGAGAAATGCGTGCTGATGTTGCCTGATCTACCCTTGACTATTCAATTTCGTGGCAGACCTTGTCCCTCAGAATTCCCTACAGTAACTTCCCTACAACTGAAGTCATGTTCACTGGCCTGTAGTTCTCGGGCCTGACCTTGCTACCTTTCATAAACAATGGAACAACTCTGGCGACCCTCCAGTGTCTTGGAACTTCACCAGTGGCTAACGTCTTCTATTTCCTCCCTGGCCTCCCAGAAGTTCCGTCTGTGCATTGACAGGCCGTGGAGATCTGCCCACCACAATTTGCTTCTAAGCTACAAATACCTCCTTCCTTGTAATGGGGATATGATCCAAGATCTCAAGATTTATTACACTCATTTTTCTGGCATCCATGATATTCTCTATTGGAAACACCGAAGGGAAACATATATTAACAATCTCAGCCAATTCCTGCGTCTCCACACATAGGCGGCCCTGGGGGTCATTTTCAGAGGATCTGGTCTCTCCATCGTCACCCTTGTACTGTTAATGTAACTGAAGATTCTCGTGGATTCTCTTTCTCTCTGCCTGACAAATGCATCTCATACTCTTTTCTGCTTAACTGATTTCCCCCTTACGCCCGGTCATTAATTTTTTTAATTGGACAAAGTGTTCATTTGTACCCAGCTGCCGAAACGGAACAGGCGCTTCCTTCTTCTTTCTGAGCAGAGCCTAGATATCTCTCGTCAGCTAGGGTTCCGTGAACTCGGAACATCTAGCCTTCACCCTATCACGAACAAGCCCCGCTGGACCCTTGATAGGACACTTTTGAAAGCCTCCTCCGTCCCTTGTTAGTACCCATTTGAAAGACACCCCCTCCCCCCACCGCCGACTTACCAACTGTTCCTTTTCCTTCAAGTAAAGTCTCCGAGTTGATCCCAGCGAGATCTTGTCCAATCACTTTAAAGTTGCCCTGCTGCTGTTCAGGACATTAGGCAGTGATTAGGATGTGTCGGTCGTTTCAAGAACCGAATGATTGAATGAAACTAACTATTCACCACCCTCTGGCTAAAGAAATTTCTCCTCATCTCTGTTTTGAAACTGTACCCTCTAATTCTAAGATCGTGCCCTCTGTTCCTGGACTCACCCACCAAGGGAAAAAGCCTAGCCACATCTACTCTGTCCTATCCTATCAACATTTTAAATGTCGCTATGAGGTCCCCTCTCATTCTTCTGTACTCCAGTGAGTACAGTCCAAGAGCCGACAAACTCTCATCATACGTAAGCCCTTGCATTCCTGGAATCATCCTCGTAAATCTCCTCTGAACCGTCTCCAACGTCAACACATCCTTCCTAAGATGTGGGGCCCAAACCGGAGCACAATATTCCAAATGTGGCCTCACTAGTTCCCTGTAGAGCCTCATCAACACTGCCTTACTTTTATACACTATACCTCTCAAAATTAATGCCAACATAGCAGTCGCTTTCTTTACCACCGATCCGACCTGGTGGTTAACCTTTAATGTATCCTGCATGAGTACCACCAAGTCCCTTTGTACTTCCGTACTTTGAATTTTCTCTCCTTCGAGATAAAATGTGCCCGTTAATTTCTGCTTCCAAAGTGTACAACTGCAGATTTCTCAACATTGAATCTCATATGCCATTTCCTTGTCCATTCTCCTAAACTACCTAGGTCCCTCTGCAACTTACCTATCTCCTCAATACTCCCTACTCCTCCACATATCTTGGTGTTATCCGCAAACTTAGTCACGAAAATATTTATTCCATTATCGAAATCGTTGATGTACAAGGTAAAATGGAGCGGTCCCAACACAGACCTCTGCGGCACACCACTAGTAACCAGTAACCAACCAGAACGAGATCCTTTTATTTCCACTCTTTGCTTCCTGCCAACCAGCCAATGCTCCACCCATTCTGCTATCCGACCCGTAATTCCATGATCTCTCATAGTATTAATCAGTCTCTTGTGAGGCATCTTATCGAAGGCCTTTTGAAAGTCTAAATACACAACATCCGCCGCCTCTCCCTTATCCACCATACCTGTGATTTCTTCAAAAAACTCCAATAGGTTGGTCAGGCAGGATATTCCCTTCACAAAACCATGTTGGCCAGGATCTATCTTGCCTTGCGTCTCCAGGTATTCCGTAACCCCATTCTTGAGGATAGATTCCAATATTTTTCCCACCACTGACGTCAGACTAATAGGTCTGTTATTTCCTTTAGGCTGCCTCCCACCTTTCTTATACAACGGAACTACATTTGCGACCCTCCAGTCCTCCGGAACCATGCCGGAAACTACCGATTCCTGGAAAATTATCGCCAATGCCTCCGCTATCTCTAAAGCCACCTCCCTCAGAAGCCGGGGATGCACCTCGTCCGGTCCGGGAGAATTATCAGTCTTTAGCCCATTTAGTTTTCCTAGCACCTTCTCCCTAGTAATCTTAACTGAACTCAGTTCCATTTCGTGAGACTCCTGACTAACCGGCACATTGCTGATGTCCTCCACGGTGAAGACCGATGTAAAATATTCATTCTAATTCCTCTGCCATCTCTCTATAGTCCATTACAATACCTCCTGCGCCGTTATCAATTGGTCCTACATCAACTTCTGTCTCTCTTTTATTCCTTATGTATTTAAAAAAGAAACTCTTAGTATCCTTTCGAATGCTATCCGTCAACTTCCTTTCATAATTCATCTTTTCTTTCCTAATGACCTTCTTAGTTTCTCTCTGCAGGTTTCTAAAACCTTCCCAGTCTTCTGTTTTCCCACTAATTTTTGCTTCTTTGTACGCCCAGAGTTTTAAAGCTGCAGATCCGCTCCACTGTGGAAGATAGGACAGATTTGTTTCAGACCTGAGCTTTGGACAGTGTAACTCTCCCCACAGACTCTGCCCGACTGGGTCGTCTGTAATACAGTGGTGCGAACATCGAGTTTTCCAACTTTATGTTACCCTCCCCTCCGGTGGAGGTCTGTTCCCTTTTTATCTCGGTTTCACCGACTCTCTCTCCGAGACCGCAGGAAACCGGTAACACAGCTCAGCACATCACGGAAAATAGCCTTCCATCCACCGCCTCGGTCTACACATCCCGCTGCCTCGGTAAAGCAGACTACATAATCAAAGAACCCACCCACCCCGGATATTCTGTTTTCCTCTCCGCCGTCGGGCAAAAGATTAAAAAAGCCCGAGTGCACGCACCACCAGGCTCAAGTACAGCTTCTAACCCGCCAATATAAGACTCTTGACGAACCGCTTCTTCGTTAAAGATGAACACTTAAACTCACAATCGACCTTATCGTGGCCCTTGCACGTTATTATCTGCCTGCACTGCACCCTCCTTGGAAAAGTAACACTCTATTTTGCATTCTGTTATTGCTTTATTTTCCTTTGTGCACAGTCTCAATGAACTTATGTGTGAAGAGATCGGCTTGGATGTATACAATACATAAGCCCTTTCTGTATCCCGTAATATGTGACAACAACAATTACATTTAATAAACCAATTACCAAACAAGGAAGAGGCTAAATACCAGAACAACACAGGTAGTGATGTCTGGATTACTTCCAGTGCCACGTGCCAGTGGGGGCAGAAACAGAAATATGGGCCAGATCAATGTGCCGCTGAGGAGCTGGTGCAGCGGGGAGGGATTTATATTCCTGGATCATTGGGATCTCTTATATAGCAGAGTTGGCCTGTACAAAAGTCAGCGTCGAGTTTATTGTCTTATGCACAAGTAGATGAATGCGCAGGTACCATGAGAAACTTACTTGCAGCAGCATCACAGGCACGCATAGCCACAGATCAATAATGCAGTGATACAGGCCCTTCGGCCTAACGAGTCCATGTCAACGACGTTAACAACACAACTATTCCCAATACCTTGCATCATATAAGCAACAGCCACAAAACATAAATTAAACTGAAATTATATACAACTATACACAAGAGGGAGCGGTTGCACCTGAACTGGAGGGGACGAATATCATGGGAGGGAGATTTTCTGGGGCTACTCGGAAATGTATAAACTAGATCGGCAGGGGGTTCGGTACCTGTACAGGAGGCAGGCCCATGAGAAAATTGGAGGCAAATATTGCAGTAAACGGGAGCAAGTTTAGCCTCCAGGAGGGGAAAAGGGGACAGTGAAGAGAGGAGTCGTTACCGGAATTTAGAGAAATCGGTGCTGAGGCCGTCAGGTTGGAGACAACCACCGCGGAATAAGAGGTGTTGTTCCTCCAACTTGCCTCTGGCCTCAACGTGGAAGTAGACGTGGCTGTGGATGGCCATGTCAGTATGGGAGTTGGATTTCGAATTGGAGTGGCTGGCCACCGCTGGATCCTAGCTTTTGCGGCGGACGGAGCGAAGGTCCTCGACGAAGCAATTGTCCAATTAGCGTCATGTCTCACCGAAGTAGAGGAGGCCGCACCAGATTCACCGAATGCAACACCCCCGGATTCACAGGTGACGCGCTGTCTCACCTGGAAGGACTTCTGGGACGCTGAATGGTGGTGCTGGTGGAGTTACAGAGAAATATAGAAAGGGGAGTAAGGTGTCAGAGATGGATACCGACTCCGACCTCGACTCCTGCCTCCTCCATGCCGAGAACTTTCACGCCGCAGATTCACATCCGGTTGGGCCCACAGTCCCTAATATCCCGAGGATAGCGAAGTTGTAGGTGGGAACGGGAATAGACGGACAGGGCCTACGACCAATAGGTACACGTTGCTCTGGATTGGCTATTTGACTAACAACTGGGGGGATAATTAAGTTGTGAGTATGTTTCCACTTTGGAACGAACAACATGGAATTAACAGCAACTGGATAAACCTGAACAAGTGCCGTTTCCTGCAAAAACAAACTAAAATATTATAGAACTGGAGCGGATCCAGAGAGAATTGGGGGTATGGAATCACTGGAGAGGGTGCAGAGAGAATTGTGGGTGTGGAGCCACTGGAGAGGGTGCAGAGAGGATGACGTGTGTGAATGCAGTGGAGATTGTGCAGAGCGGATTGGGGGCTTTGATTGCATTGGGGAGGATATAGAGGAGATAGAATACAGCGTCGGGAGGTGTATTCTTGTCTGAGGAGCTGGTGCCAGGGCAGGTATTCATCTTCTTGGACCACTGAGATTGCTAATTGGGTAGAGGAGACATGCACAAGAGGCAAAGTTTGCATTGAACCAGAGTGGGACCAATATCCTAGCAGGGATATTTGCCTGTTCTCAAAGGCAGGGTTTAAAACTTATTGGCATGGGGTAGGATTCCGAGCAGGACCAAGTCTTGCGATAAAGCTGGAGAGAGAAAAAATAGATGTCAGGAATACTCAGGTAAAATGCATTTATTTGAATGCTCTAGGGTTAACAAGATAGGCGGGCGAACTCAGAGCATGGATTGGCTCTTGACACTGGAATGCTCTTGATGTACAAGAAACACGGCTGTGAGAAGAGCAGGACTGAGAGCTCAACATTGAGGCTTCAGATGCAGAAGAACAGGTAAACCTGAAGGGACGGAGCTTCTTTGATAAGGTAGGGGGTAACAGCGATGATCAGCAATGATATACCAGGGGGATCATCCTTGAAGGCCACATGGTGTAGAACAGAAACAAGAAGGGGAAGGTCGCTCTTCTGGGACTGTATTCTAGATGCCTGCCATAGTCATTAGTAATTTGAGGAGAGCGTGTTGATATAAATTTATCATGGATTCTGGGAGTCATGGAGCAATACAGTACAGTTACAGGCCCTTCGACTCACCCAGTCCATGCCGACCACAGAGACCACCCAGCTAGTCCGGATTTCCTGCGTTCGGCCCATACCCCTCCAAGCCCCGCTCCTCCATCCACTAACCAAATGCTTCTGAAATGATCCTATTGTACCTGCCTCAACGATTTCCTCTGGCAGCTCGCTCCATCTACTTACCATCCGCTGCGTGAAAAGGATGCCACTCAGTTCTCTTTTACCCTCTCACCCTAAACCTCTGTCCCGGGTTTTGGAGTCTCCTGCCCTGGGGAAAGAATGTTACCGCCCACTTATCAACGCACTTCTTAATTTTAAACACTTCAATATGGTTACCCCTCATTCTCCTACATTCCGAGGAAATAAGACCTCGACTGGCCACCCTCTCCATATAATTCACGCCCTCCAGTCAGGCAACATGTTCGGAAATCTTTCCTGCACTTTTTCAGTTTATCCACGTCTTTCCTATCACAAAGTGACTTAAATTCTACGAAGTGTTTAGCGAGCGGACTGAACACTTTATTCACCACCCTGCCTCCCTGTGGCGCCGCTTTCAGCGGGCTGTGCACTTGTACTCCATGGTCACCCAGTTACATTACACCCCCGGGTGCCCAACCATTCATAGTGCAACTCCGACGCTGGTTTGACTTTCCAAAATGCATCAACTCACCCTTATCTGTATTAAAATCCATTCGCCTCTCTTCGGCCCAATTCCGTAACTGATCAAAATCCCCTGGAGATCTCCGAGAAATATTCCTCACAATCAACAATACTCTAGAATTTCGTATCCTCCCCAAACTAACTTATCAAGCCTTGTAAACTCTCATCCAAGTTATTAATGTAACTAACGAAAAACAGGAATCCCAACACCGAGCCCTGCGGCACACCACCAGTCAGCGGCCTCCATTCCGAGAAACAGACTTCGATCACCACACTCTGCTTCCTACCTTCAAGTCCATTTTGAATCCACCTAACCAGCTCTCCCTTGCTTCCATGGCATCTCACCTTCCAGACCAGCCGACCATTCGGGACCTTGTCGAAGGCCTTGCTGAAGTCAAAATGCTGAAGTCAAAATTGACAACATCCACTGCCCCGACCCCAACTTACTTTTCGGTGACCTGTTCAAAAAAAATCTAAAAGCTTTGCCAAGCAGGACTTTCCACGCACAAAGCATTGCTGACTCTTTCTTATCACACTCCGTCTGTCCAAATGTAAAGTGACATGACAATAGCCTCAACAGAGTTGACGGACAGAGGGATATTATGGTACAAATCCACAGTCCTCTGAAATTGGCTGCACAGGTTGACAGGTCGATGAAGAAGTCGTCTGGCATGCTTGCCTCTATTAGTCAAGGCACTGAGTTCAAGAAGCGGGAATTTATCTCGATGCTGATTGAAACTCTGGTCAGGCCGCATCTGGAGTATCACATTCAGTTCTGATCGCTCCGTTGCATGAAGGATGTGTAGTCTTTGAATAGGGTGCCGAATTTCCAGAAAGCTGTTTGTATTAGAGATCGTGTGCTATTCGGAGAAGTTGGACAAATATGGTTTGTTTTAACTGGAGCGTCGGAGGTTCAAGGGTGAACTGATAGCAGTTAATAAGCTTATGACAGACACAGATACAGTAGACAGCCGGTATTTTGTTCCCAGGGAAGAAATATCTGATACCTGAGTAAATGTTTTTAAGGTGAGATGGGGCAAATTCAGAGGAGATGCGTGCAGCACATTTTTTTACAAAGAGGGTGTTGGTGCCTGGATTGCGCTGTCAGGTGTGGCGGTGTGGGGGAAATACGATTGAGGACATGGATGTACAGAGAATGGAGGGTTATGGACATTGTGTAGGCAGAAAAGATTACTTTGGTTAAACATTTAAAAACTTGTTCAATTAGTGCGGCACAGCATCGTGTGCCAGAAGGCCTGTTCCTGTGCTGTACCTTGTTTTCTAAGACAGATCTCTGGATCTGTGAATTCAAACCTCAAACAGCGTAAAGTAATTCTGCCGTGAAGAACCGACTTCAGATAATTCAAAGTCAACGTCGATTTTCTTGTCAGATGCACAAGTACACGAACGCACAGGTGAAACGAAAAACGTACTTGCAGCGTCATCACAGGCTCATCGCGTTATATCAGCAGCATTCTCAAGTAAAACAAATTAAACATGAATTATACACAATTTGTTCAAGGAAAAAAGCTCATTTGGAACAAAACAGTCACAAATTTGAGACGATATTCCTTCCAGTTCACAATTCCTGGCCCTATTCTGCCTGTTTCCCCATAATGTGTTTGCAGTGGGAGAGACGGAATTGGTTCAGGCAGAACAGCGGCGCGGATTTCTCAGCTCCTCTCCGCGCTGAGCGCATCTCACAATGAGTGTGGGGGGTCTTTTCACCACCTCCTTCAGCTGTTCCATGAACTTAGTCTGGGTCACCGCGTATAGATCCGTGTTTGTGCAGCAGCTCAGGAGCTGCAGCATGAAGCCCAGTTCCCTTATGGTATCAGGTGGAGGCCCAACCAGAGAAAGGATCCACAATCGGAACCATGCAGATTTCACTGTAAACAGCGCCCACAACACGATGAAATTCCCCGACACAACCGACAGCAAAACGAGGGATTTCCTGCGGCTCTCCATCTCCGGGTCTCTGGCACTCTCCCCACTGCTGTGACACCGGAGTCTCTTGCGGGCTCTGCTCGCCACTAAAACGTGTTTGATGGTCAAAGCATTGAGCAGGAGTATGAGGACAAATGGGATCACAGGCGTGAGGAGGTAAAGGAGGAACTGGACTACGCTTCATACCACTGAGTACAGAGCATTGTGTATGTCAAAGCATAACCCAGTCATAAACCAAAACTGTAGTTTCCTGAGTGCAGAAAATACCAGAAAATGTTCTTTAAGCAGCTCAGCACGGTCACCGTCCGCAGAACCACAGCCGCCGTTCTCTCGGTGCAATATTTCACTCTCAATTTCTGACAACGAATGGCCACAAAGCGATCAGAGGTAAAAGCGACGGTGAACCAGACAGAACAGTCGGTGGCTGCGTAAAGCAGGACGGCGTGGATATTACACACGGAGATATCCCTTAGGAAACCAAACACTTCCCAATAAACTATCGTAACCTGCCTCATTATCAGGTCGAAGACAACGACCAATAGATCTGCCGTTGCCATGGCCACCAGGTAGCGAGTGACGCCTTCGGAGAGACCGCACTTTCCCCGCGACAGTACCACAATCGTCAGCACCTTCACTGTGAGGAGGGAAATAAACACAAACATGACATCGGGCTTGGATCAACGTCAGCAGATTCACAGAGATGGAAATCAAATGAAGAAACCTGTTCTTGGATTCAGAGTTGGAGGTGGTTGGACCCGACACTGACGTTGTCTGCTGGAGACGGGGATTGTAGATCAGTGAAATTAACCAGCAAATGGAAAACAACGGCATCTCCTCGACCAACAGACAGGTGAGAAGCAGTGGTTCCGTGGTCCGTTAAAGATGCCTGAGGAGTGAACAATTCATGACGTGTTATTTTAATAAAGTTCAGTCCCCACTATCTGAGCTTAGGTTGAGGGAAAGGTGTTATATTGATCTGGTCAGTGTGCGGAATCAGCCGAGGCTCCTGATCCCGATCATTTCTCAGTGCTCTGTGACAGCGTCGCTGAAAATTTTGTGGTGACCGTAAGTCAGTGTGGGTTGGAGTCACGGTCACTCTTCCTGCTCTTGATGCTCGAATTTATGCTGAACTTTATGTTTGTTGTTATGACGCAGCCACACCGGAGATTGTGGTGAAATTTGCACAGGTCGCCTTTGGAGCAGTCTGATTCAGCCGCACCTTGTTCCCGACAGGGGCATGGGGGCGGTGGGAAACTACCGATGGCTTCAGATTGAAATTGCACCATGATTTATGCAATGATATCAGTTTACTGATTCGGCAGAGAGTTCCGACATCTGGGATCTCCAGACACGGCAACAGTGAGGAGAGCTTGAATTACAGAAACGGCAGTGCAGATGACATTGCTTTATCGAACAAATAAATGTAGTTGGGGACGGTTCAGCAAGATCAGAAAATACAATCGAGAAACGATGGATAAATAACACGGTGACTAACGGCACTCAAGGCGTTGATTCCCGCACACGGACCAGGTTTATGTTTGACATCTCCCTCAAGCGGAGCTCGGTCAGTGAAGACGTTGCAATTTTTGAACCGGCACATCTTATGAACATTCAACGGACCCAGTGACCAGTGTTTCTCACCTGCTTGTTAGTCGAACATTTAACAGGGACTTACCTTTACGAGAGATGTAACGCACCCAACACCGACCCCTGCGTAACACTACTTGTCAACGGCAGCCAACCAGAAAAGTCCCAAATAAAAATTTCTAATACCAGAGGGCGTGCACTTAAGGTGAGAGGGGGAAAGTTCAAAGCAGATATGCGGGGCAAGTTTTTGTTTTAAAGAGAGAGCGGTTGGTGCCTGGAATGTGCTGTCAGGGGTGGGGGCAGAGGCATATTCGATGGATGGCTTTAAGAGGCTGTTAGACAGGAACGCGGATGTGCGGGGAATGGAGGAAGACGGACATAGCGTCGGCATAAGAGCCTTAGATTAATTCAGCACCGTGTCAGTACAGACACTGTGGGACGAAAAACTTGTTCCTGTGATGTCCTGTTCTGAGTTTTCTCTGCGGTTTCTCTGGGCTCACTGTTAATACGGTGCAACACTGGGTGTCAGTGTTGTCCACAAATCAAGAGCGCCTGTGATTGCGGGAGAGCGAAACTAGGTGGGAGAGTTGTCCACAAATTGGAGATGATACCAGAGATGTGGAGGGAGGCTCCGACGGAAACGGGGAGGGGAGTACGGGTGGGAAAGGTGCCGGAGACGGGGAGGGTTGTAAGGGAGGGAGGGGTGACAGAGACGGGAAGGGGTGTAGGGGAGGGAGGAGTTAACAGACGGGGAGAGTTGTAGGGATGGGTTACGGAGACGGGGAGAGGTGTAGGGGAAATGGGTTGACGGAGACGGGAAGGTCTAAGGGGAGGGAGGAAGTTACGAAGAAGGGGAGAGATGTAGGGGAGGGAAGGAGGGAGTTAGGGCAGATTGCCCGAAGACAAGGTGTGGGGACCCAGTGGATTTGGAACAGGGATACAGTTGGGTGGGGCACCGGAACGGACGGAGGGATCTCTCTACCTAGGACTCCCCTGACCCCAGAACGTCAACAGAGAAGGTCCTGAACACTGCGTTCCTGACTGCCCCGGTTTATTTCGTCACCTCCACTGTGGGGGGGGGGGGAGTGGTGGTGGTAGAAGCCCCCTCCCCCATCCTTAAGACCACGACTTGTCTGTACTTCGAGGTCCCATCCCTCAACCCCTGGGAGACACCTCACCCAACGGGAGAACCCCCAGCCAACGGTGGACCTTTCACCCCTCACCCAGTGGGAGACCCTTCACCCCTCACCCAACGGCAGACGCCTCACCCTTCACTCAACGTCCACAGGGAAACGCTCCCCACGCCGCGGGACACAGCTCCACACTGTCGGACACTCCCCGCCGCGGGACCCACCTTCTCATCGCCCCCATGGCCACTGGAGACGACAGGTGCCGGAATCTCCCGCTATATTGGTATTGGTTCATTGTTATCACTTGCACAGCGGTACAGTGAAAAAAGTGTCTTGCAAACCGATCATACAGGTCAATTCATAACACAGTGCAGTTAAATTGAGTCAGTACAAAGTGCATTGATGTAGTTCAGGTGAAATCAGTAATAGTACAGAGTAAAGTGTCACAGCTACAGAGGAAGTGAAGTGTAGTAAGGGGCAAGGTCACAACAAGGCAGATCGTGAGGTCATATTCCATCTCATTGTATAAAGGCACCGTTCAATAGTCTTATCACAGTGGGGTAGAAGATGTGCTTAAGTATGGCGGTACTTTCACTCAGATTCCTTCATCTTCTACCCGATGGAAGAGGAGAGAAGTGAGCATGATCCAGGTGGGTGGGTTTTTTGATTATACTGGCTGCTGCATCAAGACAACGGGAGGTAAAGACAGAGTGAAGGAAGGGAGGGTGGTGTCTGTCATGCGCTGAGCTGTGTCCACAACTCTCTGCAGCTTCTTGCGGTCCTGGAAAGAGCAGTTGCCGTACCAAGCTGTGATACATCCACATAGGATGCTTTCTATCGTGCATCGGTAAAAGTTGGTGAGAGTCAAAGGGGACAAACCAAATTTCTTTAGCCTCATGAGGAAGTAGTGGCGCTGGTGAGCTTTCTTGGCCGTGGAATCTACGTGATTTGACCAGGACAGGCTATTGGTGATATTCACTCCCAGTAACTTGAAGCTCCGAACCCTCTTCGACCTCAGAACCATTGATGTAGACAAATGCATGTACACCACCCACTTTCCTGAAGTCAATGACCAGCTCTTTTCTTTTGTTGACTTTAAGGGAAAGGTTGTTGTCATGACACCATTACACTAAGCTGTCTATCTCCATCCTGTTCTCCGACTCATCGCTGTTTGAGAAACGGCCTACAACGGTGGTAGCATCTGAAAACTTGTAGATGGAGTTAGAGCAGAATCCGGCTGCACAGTCATGAGTGTATAGGGAGTAGATTACAGGGTTGAGGACACAACACTGTGGGGCACCAGAGTCGGAGGTATTTCTGCCTGTCCTCACTGCTGTCTGTTTGTTAGAACGTCAAGGATCCAGTTACAGAGGGAGGTGTTGAGTCCTAGGTCTCGGTGTTTGGAGACAAGCTTGCTTCGATTTATTGTTTGAAGGCAGAGCTGCAGTCAATAAAAATAATCTATTGTATGTGTCTTTACCGTCCATAAGCTCCAGAGCTGAGTGTATGTGCAGGGAGATGGCATCCGCTGTAGACCTGTTTCGCCGATAGACGAATTACAATGGGTCCACATTGCTGGTAGGCAGGAGTTGATGCGTGCCATGACCAACCTTTCCAAGCACTGCATGATGGTGAATGTCAGAGCCACTGGTCGGTAGTCATTGAGGCATGTTAGTTTGCTTTTCTTTGGTACCGGGGTGATAATTGTCTTCTTAAAACAGGAGGTCAACTGGGATTGAAGCAGGGAGCGGTTGAATATGT
Source organism: Pristis pectinata (assembly GCF_009764475.1). Classification (NCBI taxonomy): domain Eukaryota; kingdom Metazoa; phylum Chordata; class Chondrichthyes; order Rhinopristiformes; family Pristidae; genus Pristis; species Pristis pectinata. The sequence continues at coordinate 1,133,152 of NC_067445.1, read as the reverse complement.
ACACAAATACATACAACTACAAGTACGCCAGCTGATCAGCACAAGATCTGAGCACACGGCCAAGAACACCATCTGGGCCAGGTGCGTTCCTCCTGTCCACTCTCCGGAAGACTAATCTTACGTCCTCCACTGTGTTAACAGGTTCAGCTGCGTTGGTGACTGTCGGGGAGATGGTGAAAATCCACTTCCCTTTTGTTCAAAACGCGCATAGAATGCGTTAAGTTCATCAGTAAGGGATGTCCTGTTGTTAACTATGCAGTCAGACTTCGTCTTGTCGCCTGTTATGGCATGTAAGCCCTACCATAAGTGGCGGCTATTTTGAGTTAGGATTGCCTCTTGGCATCCCTGATAGTTTTTCGAAGGTCTTTCCTTGATTTCTCCTACAGATAAGGATCACCAGATTTGTGTGCAGCAGTCCTCTCCTTCATTAGGGAGTGGATCCCCAGGTTCGTCATGGTTTCCTGTTCGGGAACAACGGCATTTTTTTCTTTGGTACACAGTCCTCCACACACTTGCTGATAACGTCCGTGATGGTGGTGATATACTCGTCAAGGATGGCAGCTGAGTCTTTGAAATTGGACCAGTCCACTGTCTCAAAGCTGTCACGTAAGAGTCATCTGCCTCCTCAGACCAGCACTGCACGACTCTCCATACCGGATCCTCCCATTTCAGTTTCTGTTTGTATGCAGGGAGAAGGAGCACAGCCTGGTGGTCTGACTTCCCAAAGTGAGGACGAGCGGTGGCTCGGAAGGCATCTTTGATGGTTGTATAGCGGTGGTCAAGGGTTTTGGCGTCCCCGTGGAGCAGGAGATGTGCTGGTAGTATTTTGGTAATACACTCTTGAGGTTGGCCTGATTGAAGTCACCTGCAATGATGAAGAGGGTCTCAGGGTATCCTGTCTCAAGGTTGTTGACCACGGAGTATAGCTTATTGAGTGCAGGCTTCATGTCGGTCTGTGGTGGGATGTAGACTGCCATCATGATAGCTGAAGCGAACTTCTTTGGCAGATAGAATAGTCAACACTTCACTGTTAGATGTTCCAGGCTCGGTAAGTAGGAGCTCGCCAGGACCGTCACGTCCGAGCACCAGAAGTTATTGATAAAGACACAGACTCCTCAGCATTTCACTGAACCCGAGGACTCTGTACGGTCCATTCGATGAATTGAGAAGCAGTCAGGTTGAATAGCAGAGTCAGGAGAGGCAGGTGTGAGCCACGTTTCAGTGAGACATAATAGACAACAGTCCCTCAGTTCTCTTTGGCAGGTCAGTATTGCCCTCAGTTCATCAACTTTGTTCTCAATTGACCGGACTTTAGCTGGCAGTGTGACAGGGAGGGGGTTTGTAACCATGCTGTTTCAGCCTTGTCTGCATCCCAGCCCTCTTGCCACGTTTCCGAGATACGCGACGGCGACTCTTCGTTCTCGAAGTGGAGCCACCAGACAAGTTATTGTTTAGAGTCATGCCTGAATGACCTGGAGTGGATTTCACTGGACCGTATGATAAGTATATTCTCCTTGCCAGACTGTGAAGACTTGGAGCAGATTCACCTGGACTGGTCGGTAATTGATTGACAGTAAACAGACTTGGAAGACCTGGAGTGGATTCTGATGTCTTGTGAGGTAAGCTGATGGTTCAACACAAACTTAGTGTCTTGAAGAGGACTGAGCTGCCTCAGCAGGTAGGTTGGATCCTTTAGGTGGGCCTCGGCGTCGGTACTCGGCCTCGGGTGCTTCGTCGGGTCGTGTTACCGATCCGGAGAATGCCTGGTGTCATGCCGCGGGACATCCCCTCGCGTCGGGCCTCGGGCCTAGGCCTTGCGTCGGATTGGTTCTCGGTCCTCGGCCTCGCGTCGGGTCGGGTCCACGAACTCGGCCTCATGTAGGGTCTTGTATGGGACTTGCGTTCGGTCGATTCTCGGTCCTCGGTCTCGTGTCCTGGGGGTCAATCCCGCCTGGTCAGTTCTCGGCGTCGGGCGCTCTGTTGCGGTCCAGGATTCGGTTCACGGTGTCGGGCCCTCTGGTGAGTAGGGTCTCGGTGTTGGTCACTGCCGTGGGAACCGGGAGTCGTGTCCGTGTCGAGGACTCCGGCGAGTCGGGACTCGGTGATAGGGGTTCCGTGTGGACGTCCCCTCGGCCTGCGAAGGCTTCCTCGTGGCGGGGCATGTCTTCGGCCACACTGGTCGTTTTCCTCGGGGTCCGGGAGTCGGGTCCGCCTAGTAGTCGTTTCTGGAGGTCGGAAGATCGCCAGCCCTGTAAGAAGATTTAAAAAAAAACATTTTTTTTGATAGTTAGTGACATACTTTAAACTCTAAATTTAAAAGTGTGAACGATTACAGTAAAGGTAATGCATAGAACTGTAGAGAGCAGTTTGCAAAGTGTCGCCACGTTCCGGCACCATCTTGCAAGGTTCCTCATGGAAGGTCTATTCAGAAATTCAGGAAGCATGGGATCCAGGGTAACCTGGCTGTGTGGATTCAGAATTGGCTTGCCCATAGATGACAGAGGGTGGTGGTAGATGGAGAGTCTTCTGCCTAGAGCACGATGACCAGTGGTGTTCCGCAGAGATCTGTTATGGGACCCCTGCTCTTTGTGAACATATAAACGACTTGGATGAGGGTGTGGAAAGGTGCTTGAGTAAGTCTTCTAATGATACAAAGATTGATGGTGCAGCGGATCGTGCAGAATGTTGTTTTAGATGACATCAGGATATTGATAGAAACAGAGCTGGGCTGAGCAGTGGCAGGTGGTGTTCAACCCCGATGAGTGTGATGTGATACACTTCTGGAGATTGAATTCGAAAGCAGAACACAAGGTAATGGCAGGAATCTTAGCAGTGTGGAGGAACGGAGGGATCTTGAGGTTCAGGTGCATAGAAACCTCAAGGTTGCCGCGCATGTCGACAGGATTGTTCAGAATGTTGATGGAGTGGTGGCCTTCATTAGTCGGGGTATTGAGTTTAAAAACCGCGAGATGATGTTACAGCTCTATAGGGCTCTGTCTGGACCACATTTGGAGTATTGTTCAGTACTGGTCGCCTCATTAGAGAGGGTGCAGAGAGGGTGCCTCATTAGAGAGGGTGCAGAGGAGACTTACCAGGATATTTTCTGGATTGGAGAGCATGTCGCATGAGGATGGGTTGAGTGAGCTCTGTTTTGTTTTCTGTTTGGAGAGACGTAGGATGGGAAGTGACGTCATAGATGTGTACAAGGTGATTCGAGGCATACATCGAGTGTACAGTCAGAGACTTTTTCCATGTGCGAAAATGGATAACTCGATGTGAAATAATTTTAAGGTGATTTGAGGAAGGTATAAGGGGGATGTCAGGGGTAAGCTTTTTTAAACAGAGAGTAGGTGCGTGGAACGCACTCTGTGCGGAGGTTGTGGGAACAGGTACATTCGGGTCAATTAAGAGACTTTTAGATAGGCACATGAATAATGGAGAGATGGTGAGTAATGTAGGAGTGGAGGATGAGATATATCTTAGATCAGAATGAAATGTCGACAAAGCATCAAAGTTGGCTTTGCCCCAATTTGGGGCTTTAATTTGTGGACCTGCCCTCACTTCTCCGTCACCGTGTTAAATCTTGTAGAATTTCGGTCACTGGGCCCGAAGTGCTCCCCCACTGACACATCAGTCATTTACCCAGCTTCATTTCTAGGGAGGAGATCGAGTGTTGCCCCCTCTCCAGAAGGATCATGTAAATTCCTAATGTATTCCGGCTGGAGATTGGTATGACAGATTCGTCCTATTTTACATCAAAACGTCCCGTGGTCAAGAAGGGACTGTCACCAAAGGAAAATATTAAATGAAGCAGACAGGTTAACACATTACTGTTTACTTATTTAAATGCATACAGAGTTGTTTAATGCTTAAAGAACACAAATCATGCACAGATTCCATTCTCTTATTTATACACTCCATATATTTAATTGATCTGTTGTGCGAATAAATCTGACAGACGAATCCCTGAACGCTGAGTGTTTACCTCACCCCGAGAGACAGTCAGATTCTACTCGGTAATTATTACAGTTTATAAAAATAATACCGTTTTCTGATTTGGGGTTGGATGGCTATCTGTCTGGGTGCAAGAATGCCGCTATTCCTGGAACATTTCACTTTCTCTCATCGTGAAAGCCTTCAGCACCCAATCAACAACGATCAGCAGGTTTGTAGATGATCCAAAAAAGGGCTGCGTTGTGGATAGCGAAAAGGCTCTCTGATGATACAACACGACATAGATCAGTTAGACACTCGGACGGGGCATTGTCAGATGGAATTTATTCCCAACAAGTACAGTATATGTGAGGACACAGAATGAATGCTAAAGAGCAGGGTTCCTCTCCACGGTTCCGTGAAAGTGGCCACACAGGTCGATAGGGTGGTGATGAACGAAAACTGGATGCCAGACTTCATAGGGCGGGCCATGGAATATAAGAGCGGGAACATTATGGTGCATCTCAACAAAACATTGTTTGGGCCGCACGAGTGCAGTGTTGTAATTCTGGTCACCACAGTATAGCAGGGATGCGATTCCGCTGGGAAGAAAGCAGAGGAGGCTCGCGAGGATGCTGCATGTGTTGGAGATTATGGCGAGAAACTGGATAAGCTTGGCTTGTTGTCCCTGCAAGGTGACCGGAGTGAAATGTATCAGATCATAAGGGGTACAGACAGGATTGTTCGCGGAAACATTTTTTTTTACCAGGGTAGGTTATTAAAAAAACAAGATGCAAAATATTAAAGTGAGCGGAAGGGCTTTTACACGGAGTCTGATTATTCGGATGTTTACAGAGATTTGGTCTCAAATATAGGTCAGAGTAAAACAAATTGACCCCGCATAATTCCCAAAGTGTCTGTCACTTCCCAAATCCTCAGAATCATCCTTCCATCCATCGCCCTCGCACTTACGACAGATTAAACAACTCAATGTCCCCGAGTTTCTATCTCCATCCTCTCATTCACAGACAGTATTCATCTGGAGCTATCACTTTCAGGGAGCTTTTGAAATACACACAACTCCGGATCACTCGCCGGACCCCATTGGCCCTTTAGAGAGTTCCCAGACCCTATTGGTTCATCTCACTGATCAGTACTAATTTGTTTTATTATTCTAACATGCACCCAAGGTACAGTGAAACAAAAACTTTTCTTGCACGCCGTTCATACAAGTCAATTCATTGCAATATTCCTTTGAGGTAGTACAAGGTTAAACAATAACTTAATGCAAATAAATTTTACAGTTACAGAGAAAGTGCAGTTCAGGCAGACAAAGAGGTGAAGTTCATAACGAGGGAGATTGTGAGGGGGAAAGTCCATCTAATCGTACGTGCGAACCGGTCAACAGTCCAATAACAGCAGGATAGAAGTTGCGCTTGAGCCGGTGGGACGTGCTTTTAGGCTTTTGTATCTTCTGCCCGTTGGGATTGGGGAGAAGTGAGAATGTCCGGGGTGGGCTTATAGCTATTCTGGCTGTCATCACACTTTTGCTTCGTTCATTTCACGTGTTGCTGCAGAGGTCCGGATCCAAAAGTGTTAACCGTGGATGTTGGTTCAGTGAGTGTAATTAATCTCAGTCTGCACGGAGCCCGATTGTGTCACCAGGAGTTTCCCCACTGCTTTAGTGGGTGGTTTTCCACAGGTTCATCAATCCCATCCCCGAGAATCTTCTCCAGTAACTTTCCCACCACTGACGTGAGGATCACCGCTCTATAGTTACCAGGTTTCTCTTCTTGAATATGGAAAGACATTAGCTACTCGCCAGTCCTCCGGGACGTCGCCTATGGACAAACCTGACACGAAGATCATGTTCAAGGTCCCAGTAATCTCATCTGCCTCTCTCAACAACCTGGGGTATATCACATCTGGCGGTGGGGACTAATCGATGGTTATGCTCTTTTAGAGACCCAATACCCTCCTCCTTTATTTCGAAATGTCCCAGCTTAGTGGCATGCTCCACACCGATCTCCCCATCCTCCACCTCCTTCTCCTTGGGAAATACCTATGCAAAGTACTCATTAAGGACCCCACTCACCTCCTCCGCCTCCAGGCATACGTTCCCTCTTTATCTCCCTCTGACCACTCAAGGAGAGAGTCACAGAGCAGTACCGCACAGAAAAAGGCCTTTAGGACCATCTGGTCCATAATGACCTGGTTTATTGCAATCTACCTGCACCCAGAACATTTTCCTCCAAACCCCTCCCATCCATGTGCCAGTCCAAACTTCTCTTAAATTTTACAATTGAAACCGCATCTACCACTTCCGCAAGCAGCTCGTTCCACACACGCACCACCCTCTGAGTGAAGTAGTACCTGCTCAGATCCCTTAAATATTTCACCTATCACCCTTAACTATGACCTCCGGTTCTGGGCTCACCCAAGCAGAGGGGGTAAAGCCTGCGTGTGCTCATGGTCTCTACGTATACCCTCAATTATGTATACCTCCATAATATCTCCCCTAGTTCTCCTGAGCTCCAGGGATAAATTCCTAACCGATTCAACCTTTCATGTAACTCAGGTCGTCAAGTCCCGGCAACATCCATGCAAACTTTCTCTGCACTCTTTCAATCTTATTGATAGCTTTCCTGTAGGTAGGTGACCAGGACTGCACAAACTACCCTGAATTCAGACTCACCATTGTCTTTTACAACTTCAACATAAAATCCCAATTCTTGTACTCAGTACCCTGATTGATGGCCAATGTGCCAAGACCTCTAGTTCTGACCCTATCTGCCTGTGATGCCACTTCCAAGTAACTATGGATCTGTATTCCTAGGGCCCATTGTTCTTCCACACACCTCAGTGCCCAACCATTCACTTGTGTAATTCTTACCCTGGTTTGTCCTCCCAAAGTGAATCATCTCACACTTGCTTGCATTAAATTCCATCTGCTATTATTCAGCCCATTTTCCCAGCTGGTCCAGATCAGTTTGCAACTTTGATAGCCTTCCTCGCTGTCCACTACGCCCCCAGTCTTGGTGTCATCCGCAAATGTGTTGATCCAGTTGACCACATTATCATCTAAATCATTAATATAGATGATAAACAACAGCGGACCCAGCACCGATCCCTGTGGCACACCATTAGTCACGGGCCTCCAGTCAGAGATACAACCACCTACTTCCACTCTCTGACTTCTCCCGTCAAACCAACGTTGAATCCAATTGACGACTTCAAACTGAATACCAAGCGACTTAACCCTCTGGAGCACCCTCCCTTGTATAACTTTGTCAAAGGCCTTGCTAAATTCCATGTGGACAACGTACACCCGCCTTTACCTCATCGAACTTCCTGATAACCTCCTAGAAGAAATGTACAGGATTGGTTGGACATGACATACCACACACAAAGCCATGTTGACTAGCCCTAATCAGGCCCTGTCTATCCAAATTCTTATATATCCTTTCCCTCAGAGAACCTTCCAATTATCTACCCACAACTGACATCAGGCTGACCGGCCTATAATTTACCGGCTTAATCTTCGAGCCTTCCTTGAACAACGGAACAACACCAGCTATCGTTCAGTCTTCCAGCACCTCACCCTTGGCTAAGGACGTTCTAAGTATCTCTGCCAGGGCCCCTGAAATTTCTGCACTAGTCTCCCACAAGGTCCCAGGGGGTCACCTTGTCAGGCCCTGGGGATTTATACACCTTCATTCCCCTCAAGACAGCCAGCCCCTCATCATCTGTAATCCAGATACGTTCCATGACCTCACTACTCTCTTGTTCTATAGAGTCTGTGTCTGTCTCCAGAGTAAATACAGATGCAGAAAATTCTTTTAAGCGTTCCCCATATCTTTTGGCTGCATACGTAGATGACCAAACTGATCTTCAAGAGGACAGATGTTGTCCCTTGCTATCCTTTTGATCTGAATATAAAAACAGAAGCCCTTGTGGTTCTCCTTCACCTTGTCTGCCAGAGCAACCCCATGTCCTCTTTTTAGAAATATAGAAACATCGAAAATGAACAGCAGAATAAGGCCATTCGGCATAGTAAGTTTTGCCCAAAATGTCCCTATCTTAGAATTTACTAGGCTTACGCATAACACTCTATTTTTCGAAGCTCCATGTACCTATCCAAATGTCCCTTAAAAGACCCTACCGTAACCGCGTCCACCACCATTGCCGGCAGCCTATTCCACGCATTCACCTATACTGCCTATACCTGATATGCACCACCTCCTTTTTTTCTTTACCAAGGCTCAAGTATCCCTCGATAACCAAGGTTCCCTGAACCAATTAGCTTTGCCTTCTATTGTAACGGGAGAATACAGATTCTGTACTTTCAATACTTCGCTTTTGGAGGTCTCCCATTTAACAAGAATCTTTGCTGGGAAACTAGTCCTGCCCTCTCCCTAGTTGTCCTCTTTCTCTCGACGTGTGCATAGAATGGCTTGGGATTCTCTTTAATCCGCCTTGCCAAGGACTTTTCATGACCGCTCCTGGCTCTCCGAATTCCCTTCTTGAGTTTTTGCAAATGTCTTTATAATCCTCAAGGACTCTGTTTTATTTCAGCTTTCTGAACCTTCCATAGAACGCAGAACATAGAAGACAACAGCACAGTACAGGCCCTTCGGCCCAGAATGTTCTGCGCACATATTATCCTGTTCTAACATCTACCTATCCCTTCCCTCCCACACAGCCACCATTTTTCTATCATTCATGTGTCATTTTAAGTGTCACTTAACTGCCTATGATGTATCTGCCCCACCACCTCTACAGGAAATGCGTTGCACGCACCCACAACTCTCTGTGTAAAAAAACTTCCACGGACATCCCCCTTACACCTTCCTCCAATCACAGTGAAATCACGTCCCCTCGTGTTAGCCATTGTCGCCCTGGGAAAAAAGTCTCTGACTGTCCACTCGATTAATATCTCTTGTACACCTCTATCAGGTCACCTCTCATCCTCCTTCTCTCCAAATAGAAAAGCCTGAGCTCACTCAGAATATCCTGATAAGACATGCTCTCCAATCCAGGCAACATTCGTGTAAATCTCCTCTGCACCCTTTAAAAAGCTTCCACAACCTTCCAATAATGAGGCGGCCAGAAGTGAACAAAATACTCCCAACTCTGTACTAAGCAGAATTCTATAAAGCTCAACATTACGTCCAGGCTCTTGAACTCAATCCCCCGACTAATGAAGGCGAATACATCACACGCCTTCTTACCGCCTATCAACTTGCCCGGTAACCTTGAGGGATTTTGTGGACTTGGACACCAAGATCCTTCTGTTCCTCCACAATGATGAGTCCTGCCATTAACCTTGTATTCTGCCTTCGAATTCAATCTCCGGAAGTGTTTCACTTCACACTTATCCGGGTTGAACTCCATATGCCACTTCTCAGCCCAGCTCTACATTCTATATCTAGTTGTAATCTACAGAAACCCTCTACACTATCCACAAAACCACAAGCCTCTATATCAGCAGCAAACTTACTAACCTACCCTTCCACATACTCGTAAAAGTCACATTTTAAATCACAAAGAGCAGAGGTCCCAGAGCAGCTCCCTGTGGAACACCACTCGTCACCGACATCCAGGCAGAACACGGTCCATCTACCAGCACATTCTGTCTTCTGTGAGCGAACCAGTTCTGAATCCACACAACCACCTACAATGGATCCCATGCCTCCTGACTTTCTGTATAAGCCTTCCGTGAGGAAGATTATGCAACTCCTTACTAAAATCCATGTACACCACATTCACTGCTTTACTTGAATTGGGGGATTGTAGATGGAGGAGATTTGGTATGTCATCAAAGGGTCTTGTAAATTTCTATAGCTGAACGAGGAGAGCATTCTGACTGTTTCCTGGAACAGAGGCTCCAATGCACAGGATCAAAAGAGGCTGCCGAAGGTTGTGACGTGAGCCAGCTCCAATACCGGAATAACAACACCCCACCCCGCCATCGACGACATCTTCAAGATGCGGTGCCTCAAGAATGCGGCAGGTATCACTGAGGAGTCGCATCATCAGAGAAATGGCGTTTTCGTCACTACCATCAGGGAGTGTGAAGACCCTCACTCAACGATCCAGGACAGTCTTCTTCCCAGAGACCATCAGATTTCTGAACGGTCCATGAACACGACCTGATTGTTGCTTATGTTGTGCTATATTTTTATTTAATAGATGATCGCATTTTTATACCATTGCACTGCACTGTTGCGGCATAACAACACATCTCATGGCGCAGAATACGGTGATAATTAATTGATTCTGATTGTGAAGATGCTTGCGATACACCATGACTTGGCCTCTCGGATTCAAAGGTGGCTTGCCATAGAATACAGAAGGTATTGATCGATTGGACTTATTATGGTTACAGTTCTGTGACCATTGGTGTTCCCTGGAGACCGTAATGGGCCCTCCGTTGTTTGTTATATATCAAAGCAACCTGGATGAAAATGTGGATGGGTGAGTTAGTAAGTTCGCAGACGATACAAAGATTGGTGGTGTAGTTGATTGTGTTGAAGACTGACCGAGGGTACAGCGGGATATAGGTCAGTTGCTGATATGGACGGAGAATTGGCAGATGGAGTTTAATCCGGCAACATGATGGGTGTTGCACACTTTAAATCAAATATAAAGTTACTGCACCCTGTTAATGGCAAGACCCTCAACAGTGTTAAAGGACAGAGGGATCTTGTGGGGGATATCCAAAGCTCTATGAAAGTGGCTGCACAGGTTGATAGGTCGGCAAGTAAGGCGTATGGCACGTTTGCCTCTATTAATCGAGGCACTGAGTTCAAGAATCGGGATGTTATTTCGCTGCTGTTTTAAATTCTGGTCAGGCCGCACCCGGACTGTTGCATTCAGTTTTGATCACCCTGTTACAGTAAGGATGTAGAATCTTTGAAGAGGGTGCCGAAGTTCCAGCCTTCTTTTTGGATTAGAGGGCATGTGCTGTTGGCTAAATTTGGACGAACTTGAGTTGTTTTATCTGGAACGTCTGAGGTTGAGGGGAGAAATGATAGAAGTTCATAAGATTACAGGAGGCACAGATAAAGTCGACAGCCGGTATCTTTTTCCACGGTGGTAGGCGGCAAATTCAAACGAGACGTATGGGGCAGGTTTTATACACAGAGGGTGCTGAGTGCCTGGATTGAACTGTCAGGTGCGGCGGTGGAGGGAAATACGGTTGGGGCACATGGATGTGCAGGGAATGGAGGGTTCTGGACATTAAGTAGGGAGAAAAGGTTAACTTAGTTTAGCATTTAAAAACTCGTTTAATTATTCCGGCACGACATTGTGGGCTGGAGGGACTGTTCCTGTGCAGTACCTTGTTTTCTCATCCAGGTCTCTGGCTCTGATGATTAAAACCTCAACCAGCATGACTTAACTCTGCCCAGAAGATCTGATTTCAGATAAATCAAAGTTAAAGTCAAGGTCGAGTTTATTGTCAGAAGTACAAGTACACGAACGCACAGGTGCAATGAAAAACGTACTTGCAGAGGCACCACAGGCATATCGCGTTATATAAGTAGCATTCTCAAGTAAAACAAATTAAACATGCATTATATGCAATTCGGTCAACGAGCAAAAGCACATTTATAATAAAACAAAGTTACAGAGTCGAAAGGATATTCCTTCCAGTACACAATTCCAACCTCGATACTGCCTGTTTCCCCCAGTGTGTTTAGAGCCGGAGAGACGGAATTGTTTCAGGCGGAGGACCGGCGAGGATTTCTCAGCTCCTCTCCGCGCTGAGCGCATCTCACAATGAGAGTGAGGGGAGATTTCACCAGCTCCTTCAGCTGCTCCCTGAACTTAGTCTGGGTCACAGCGTAAAGAGCCGTGTTTATGCAGCAGCTCAGGAGCTGCAGCATGAAGCCCAGTTCCATGGTCGCTTCAGGTGGAGGCCCAGTAGCATTTATGCTAAACAATCGGTTCCACACAGAACTCACCGTTAACAGAGCCCACAACACGATGAAATTCCCCGACACAACCAGCAGTAAAATTAGGGATTTCCTGCGGCTCTCCATCTCCGGGTCTCTGGGACTCTCCCCACTGCTGTGACCCCGGAGTCTGCTGCGGTCTCTGCTCGCCACTAAAACGTGTCTGATGGTCAAAACATTAAGCTGGAGAATGAGGACAAATGGGATCGCAGGCGTGAGGAGGTGATGGAGGAACTCGACTGCGCTCCAAACCACTGAGTACAAAACACGGCTTCTTTACCAGCAAAACCAAGGAATATTAGAAAAGAGGTAGTCTGCTGAGAGCATGAAGTACCAGAAAATGTTCTTTGAACAGCTTGTCACTGTCACCGTCCCCAGAACCACAGCTGCCGTTCTCTCGGTGCAATATTTCGCTTTCAGCTTCTGACAACGAATGGCCACAAACCGATCAAAGGTGAAAGCGACGGTGAACCAGACAGAACAGTCGGTGGCTGCGTAAAGCAGGACGGCGTGGATATTACACACGGGGATGTACTCCAGGAAATCAAACGCTTCCCGATAAACGATCGTAATCTGCCTCAGTATCAGATCAAAGACAACGACCAATAGATCTGCCGTTGCCATGGCCACCAGGTAGCGAATGATGCCTTTGGAGAGACCGCAATTTCCCCGCGACAGGACCACAATCGTCAGCACGTTCACTGTGAGGAGGGAAATAAACACAAACATGACAGCGGGCTTGAGCAACATCAGCAGATTCACAGAGAGGGGGAAAATGTAAAATCCTGTTCTTGGATTCAAAGTTGGAGGGGGTTGTAACCGACACCGGGGCTGTCTGCTGGAGACGGGGATATAGATCAGTGAAATCAACCAGGAACTTTAAGCTAATTGTATCACTCAACCAACATACAGGTGCGAACCGGTGGTTCCGTGGTTCGGTGAAGCTGCCAAACAAGTGAAAAAGTCATTACGTGTTCCAGTTAATATAGGTCTAAGTCCTCAGTATCTGAGCTTCGGTTGAGGGATAGGTAATATATTGACCTCGTAAGTCTGCGGAATCTGCCGAGGCTCCTGATCCTGATCATTGCTCCGTGATCTGTGAGAGCGTCGCTGGTAATCGCCTGGTAACCGGGAGCCAGCGTGGGTTCGACACTCGGCACTCTTCCTGCTCTTCATGCACAGTCTTTATGTTGGACTTTTTGTTTCGTGTTATGACTCAGCCACACTAGGGATTGTGGTGAAATTTGCCCAAGTCCCCGGTGGAGCAGTCTGATTCATAGGCACGTAGTGCCCGACAGGGTGATGGGTCGGCGGGAAACTAACAGAAGTTCCAGTTGAAATTAGACTATGACTAATGCAGCAATATCAGTTTACTGTTTGTCGCAGAGAGTTCGAACAGCTGGGATCACCAGACACGGCAGCAGTGTGGAGAGAGTGAATTACAGGAACGGCAGTGCAGATAGCAATGGTTTATCGAACAAATAAATGTAGTTGAGGACGTGTCAGCAACATGATAATATAACATCAATAAACGGGAGATAAATAACACGGAGATAAACGGCATTCAAGGCGTTGATCCCCGCACACGGAATAGGTGTATGTATGGCATCTCCCTCGAACAGATCTCAGTTGGTCGGAACGTTCGTATTTTTTAACCGGCACACGTCATGACAGTCAGCGCACCAGACCACTTCACGGGTGTCCGTGACCACTGCTTCCCAACTGTTTATTGGTCGAGTTGTTGGGCAGTCACTTACCTGGTACAGCAGCAAAAGCGAGGATGGGATAGTAGATGGGCTGAATAGTCAAGAATAAAAAGTAGATCCGATCTCCTACTGTTATCCAAGGAGAATCCCATAAAATTAACCCAGCATGTAGGAATACACCCCGCCCCAACTCTGTAACATATACTGTCCTGTTTCCTGTTTCCAAAACATTTTTGTAAAATCTCACTCCACTGTTCCCAGATGTTCATCGGTAACTAGAACTTCACACTTTACTATTTACAGATTCTATCCTTCATGTAACATCCCACATTATTATTCGCAGCTCCTGAATTATCTTCTTCCGTTGTGGAGCTGCTACTCTCTGTCAGTGACGGAGGTCCTGCTACCACTGACACTGTGAGACTTCATCGAAAGCAACAGATTTTAAAAGGAGTGGGGAAACCCCTGGTGACACAATCGGGCTCCATGCAGACTGACGTTAATTACCCTCACTGAACAAACATCTGCGGTTAACCCCTTTGTATCCGTACGGCTGGAGCAACACGTAAACTGACCGAGAGAAAAGAGTGCTGATGTCCACGATTTATACCCAACCACCTGGACATTCTATTCTCTCCCCCTCCCATCCGGAAGAAGATACAAAAGCCTGACAGCATGTACCACCGGGCTCTTGACAGCTTCTATCGCGCTATCAGATAATTGAAGGGTTCCCACGGGCGAAAGGATAGAATCTGCACCTTCCAATCTTGCTCGTTGTGACCTTCACCACTCTGTCTGTCTGCAATGTACTTTCTCTGTAACTGTAGCACTTTATTCTGCATTCACTTATTGTTTTGCCCTGTAACACCTCGAAATACCTGTTGTAATGAATTGATCTGCATGAACTGTGTGGATGACAAGCTTTTTCACTGTAACTTGGTACATGTAGCAATAATAATCCAAATTAGTACTGCTCATTGAGATGGACCAATGGGTCTGGGATCTCCATGAAGTGCCAGTGGTGTGCGGACGTGTGATCAGGAAGACTGTGGACTTTGAACAGTTCCCTCAAAGTGAAAGGTTCCGATCAATCCTTGCGATGGATGAGGGGATGGAGTTAGAATCCCGTGAACTTTAATTCATTTAATCTGACGTCACTGCGAGGGTGATGGCTGGCATGGATGATTCACACTCTGGTGACAGGCAAAATGGGAATTATGAGGGGTCAAGTTGGTTTATTAATGACATGAATTTGGGCTCAAGTCTATCTGACTAATCAGATCCCGTTTGGAAACCCTTCCACTCAAGTCAAACCAATGACATTTTGTTTTTCACAGGTTTACATGGGAACACATATTTTCGTGATCAAATCCTGTCTGTGCCTCTCACAATCTGTTAGATTGATTTCAGATCACCTCGCATGGAAAACGAGCACAGCCCATCCAATATCTTGCCATAACCTCCAAGGCAGGCAAAATCCTCTGCTCTCTTCCCAGCAGAATCGCATACCTCCTGTACTGTGGTGACGAGAATTACACACACTGTTCCAAATGCGCGTTTCACCATCAAGTTCCGTCTTATATTCCATGACCAGACCCAGGAAGGTTGGCATGCCGCATTCCTTCCTCACCACCCTATAAACCTCTGCCGCCACTTCAGTGAGTCTGCACTTGCACCCCAAGAATCTTCTATACTTCAACACTGTTAAAGGTCTTGCTATTTACAAGGCACTGTCTCTTTACTTTTGATCTCCCAAAGTACAACCCCATTTTATTCGGACAGCTGGAGCAACATGCAAAATGTCCGCGACAAAGCGTGCTGATGTCCATGATTTATACACACCTACCCGGTACATTCTCTCCTCTCCCCCTCCCACCCGGCAAAGAACATACCACCGGGCTCAAAACAGCTTCTATCCTGCGGTTATAAGGCTATTGAATGGTTCCCAAGTACGATTAGATGGACCCTCCAACTCACAATCTACCTCTTTTGGACCTTCAACCTCTTTGTGTAACGGCACTTTCACTGTAACTGTAAGGCTATATTCTGCATTGTTGTTTAATTACCTTGTAATACCTCAAAGCACTGTTGTTATGCATTGACCTGAATGAACGGTGTGCAAGACAAGTTTTTTTTCCACTCTACCTCGGCAAATAAACCAAACTAATACTGCACAGTGAGATGAACCAATCGGACCACGGAGTTCTTTGAAGGGTCAATGGGATCCGGACGTGTGATCCGGAATTGTGTGGAATCCTTTCTGTGGATGAGACGATGGAGAGAGGAACTTGGGAACTTTGAGTCATTTACTCTGACGTCACTGCGAAGGCGATGGCTGGATTGCATGATTCAGACTCTGGTGACAGACACTTTAATAAATTATATGGGGTCAATTTTTTTTTTATTTATGACGTGGTTCTGGGGCCGAAACTATGTAAAAGGCCGAACAATCACATCCCGGTTAAAAGCCCTTCCACTCAGCTTAAACCGATGACATTTCTGTTTTTGGCAGGCATACATGGGAACAAAGATTTTAGAGATCAATCCTGTCTGTACCTCTCACAATCTGTTAGATTTTTTTCAGATCATCTCGCAGGGAAAACAAGCTCAGTCCATCCAATCCAAGCAAAATCCCAGCGATTATCCTCTGCTCTCTTCCCAGCAGAATCGCATCCCTACTGCACTGTGCGAACCAGAATTACCCAGACTGTACTGAATGCGGGTTGCACCTTCACGTTCCATCTTATATTCATGGACCAGACCCAGGAAGGCTGGTATGTCGCATACCTTCCTCACTTCCCTATCAACCTCTGCAGCTACTTCAGGGAGGACTTCGTTTGCGCTCTCAGATCACTCTGTACTCAACACTGTTAAGGGTCTTGCCATTCACAACATATTGTCTCTTTACCTTTGATCTCCCACAGGACTACACTTCATATTTGCAGGATTAAACTCCATCGGTCACTTCCAAAACGATCTCTGCAACAGATCTGAATCCAACTATACACCGGCAATATTCTACATTATTCACAACACTACTGATCTTTGTTCCGTCTGGAAACTCACTCGCCGATCCACAGATTCATCCAGGATATTTTGATATATCACAAACAGTATCGGTTCCTCTACGGATCCCTGTGGAACACCAGTTGGCAAGGACCTCCAGCCAGAATAAGTCCCATCGATCACTACTCTCTGACCTCTGTTGGCAAGCCACTTTTCAATCAAAACGGCCAGGTCACTGTGAATAGCAGGAATCATAATGTTCTCGATGAGTCGACTTGAGGGACCTTCCAAAACGTCTTACTAAAATCCAGGAAGACACATCCACATCCCAACCTTCAATGAAATTCATTGTCTCCAAGTACTCAATCAACTTCGTAGACTTGTCTTGCCCTGCAGAGCCACGCTGACTGACCCCAATTAAACCACGGTTTCACAAATGCTTATCAATCCCATCCCTAAGTATCCTGTCCAATCACTTCCCTATCACTTACTTGAGACTCACCGATGTTTCGTTTCCAGGAATATCCCTGTTTCACTTCTTGACTTACGGAACAACATTGACTGCTCGCCATTCCACGTGCACATCGTCAGTGGCTGGTGTTGACCCGAAGGTCTTGATTAAAGCCTCTTCAATCTCATCTCTTGTCTCTCAGCAGCACGGGGATTATCTCTTCAGGCTCTGTGGTCTCATTACTTCTAGCATTTGATATTTTCAGCCTCCGATGAAGACTCTTACTATCTAGATTATCTCTGCCTCTCCTAACTTGAGACATTTCTATCAGATCGCCCTTAAGCCTCCAACACTCCAGAGAAAATAATC